>NW_009953484.1:1312818-1334925 GCF_000747805.2 Chaetura pelagica | reverse complement strand
GACGGTGATGGATGAACAGAGTCCTCCCCGGACGCCGGCCATGGACAGAAGAGAAGGGGAGAAGAAGAAGGGAGGAAGTTGTCTTCTGTGATCTCTGACCTTCCTCTGAGCTTACGTAGATATATGGAATGGAATATCTTTGGCCAATTTTGCTGTCCATCTAACTCAGCCTCCTACGGGGGGGGTCACAGATCTCCCCATAGTGTCTGAGCCAGCAGAGTGCAGGTGCAGCCTTGAAGCCTCAGTAGTTAGAAAAACATTCCACTGTCTTATCAGCCTAGCAGAACACACTGTTGCTAGCTACAAGAAAGCTTACTGAAGGAAAAAAAAAAAATCAGTAAAAAGAAAAATTGGCTTCATCCTGGCTCAAACCAGGACAAGTGATCAGTCCAGAATCAAGATACTTCAATGATATTCAAAGTTGTATGAAAAGATATTTTTGTGGTAGGATCCTGTATGCTTGCTGCAAGGTGTGAAATGAAGTTGGTAATTTTACATGTCTTTTACAGAATAGGTTTTGATAACTACAACAAACTTTTAATGAAAACTACTATTCTAATTTATTACAATCTTGCACACCCATATATTAAAATATCCTCTTGGTATTCCAGGATTCATTTTCTAGTGTGTTTCACATGGAATCTGAGGAATTAGAGGATTCAGCTGAAAATCTGAAGAGGTAAAACAAATTCAAACTTTGTTTGTTTGTTCATCCCAGGAGAATGTTGAAGAAACTATGCTTTTATTCTTTTTTTTTTTTTTCATAACAGAACTTACTTCCACTGGGTCCTATGTATTACTGCTATTTTTATAGAGCCCTGAGATGTACATAGATAAACTCTATTGCCTTAAGTCACACTGAGCAGAATAGGAGAGTAGAGGCCTGATCTCTTCACTTTGTCACGTCTGAGTACATAGTTGTATTGCAAGGCAAAGCTATGGAAAACTACAAAATGTGACAAGTAAAGGTCTAAGTTGGTGGGCTGCCCTAAAAGTGATCTGTAAGAAATCTGTGTATATGAATACATTTTAGAGTAGACATCCACATTAGTAGATACTAATCCTACTTATTATTTTAATACATTATTTTAACTATTATTCTTATTTCATAGATAGGGAAGCTGACTCAAAGGGTAGAACTGATTAAGTAGAGAATAAAGTCCTGAAGTTCTAACTTTAAGTAATCTTTGAGAAACTATTAAGAAGTTCAACTGGGGGGAAGGGAAAGAATTAGAAACAGTTGAATTAAATACATTAAATAGTTTCCAATCTTAGTCTGGATCTCTGTATTGAAGTTTGACAATAAATGTCTCCATTACCTTTCCCTGTCATCAAAACCAGTTGTCAAAAGAGTAAGACACAGTTGTATATAAAATGCTCTACTATAGATACAGTGTGCAAAGAGAAAACTGAGATTTCTGTACCTCTTTGATCTTTTTCTGTAGTGAGCATTTGCTAGATTAAATTTAATTCCATGTATTAGAAATTTATGTCCAAAATGTGTGGCATGAGCAGCTTTTGAGCTGTATTATGATTTCAGACAATGTACAACCAGAAAGTACAGAGATACAACAGGCTAGTAAGATCACAGCTTGAAAGAGAAACTTCCTGTTTACTTCCTCTTATCATAGAATCATAGAATCATAGAATCTTAGGGGCTGGAAGGGACCTCAAAAGATCATCTAGTCCAACCCCCCTGCCAGAGCAGGGTCAACACTATGAGAATAGTAAAGAGAATTTACCCTTCCTGTTCATTATCCCTTTCATAGTTACTAGTTAATGGACTCAAAATGTAATTAATGCTTGCATGGTCCATGAGTAAATTATTTCTCATAACTGAAAGGGAAAGAATCTTGGAGGCTTAATTGCATATCTGAGTCTTGTTCATGAGACAGCACAGTTGTATGCCAAAGACTGTACTGTGGGTCAACCACTGGAGTTAGAACTTCTGCTGTGATTGAAGTGTATGATTTTGGGCAACTGCAGAAATATAATTACATGGATTAAATGGGAAGTATTGTTTTACATAATAAAATTCCAGGATTATTTTGTAATCAAGGACCCTGAATTAAACCCCAAATCAGATTGGTTTTCAGAATTGTGTGGCATTGCCTTGTATAACCAAGTTTGTGAACTAATGAAAGAATAATTCCCTTCCTACAGCCATGTGAACAGCTTTACACTAGGAGGATAACTAAAGTCAAATCTAATGTCAGAGGGAAACTACAGGAACTTGATGGGAATATGTTTATTATTAGGATGTATGTCATCTTCCAAAGCAGGAAAAGGGTCCAAGAGAATTTAAATGCCTTAATTAAAAATGTCATGGCTAAAAAAAGTAGATTATTGATTCTGTAAAGATATTTTACATCCTGATTTGGAATAAGGAGTTCTATTTCAGTAGCAGAATCCTCATGCAACAAATTGTGCCCTTATTTTTAGAATAATATTTAAATTAACTTAGAAGCAGAATATTCACAAATGTTACCTGCTGTACTTGAGTTAAAGAATATGTGAATTTCATCCTGTATGATTTTTCAAATGTGTCAGATTTGTAAATTGAGTTTGTTTTCAAACGTTCTGTTTGTTTCAGTTGTTCATTTTTTATGCTTCATCTGCATAAACTGCACTGCTTTCTTTATTTGTTAAGTTTGGTGTTCAGTATTACCATTCTTGAATACTAAAGAAATGGTGAAGCTTATAAAGCAAAGCACTCTGCAGTTCTGTGATGGCAGCTGGATTAGGATATATGAGCTGAACTCAGCTCCATTATGTATCTGTTGGCAACATCCTTTCCTCATACAGGAAAGGTATTAAAATTACCTGCTTTGCAGAATGAAATGACCCATTTTCATATTAAGCACATCTTAATAATGTTGTATCCTTCAGGGACTATGAGACAAACAAAATAAATTATATGTATGCTCAGTATGTCAAGAATACGATGGAGCCGCTCAACATCCCAGATGTCTGCAAAGACAGAAGATTTCCCTGGACAGTAAGTAAAATAGTTTAGATTTGAAATTTAGAAATGGAAAATCTTTTTCTCTTTCACTTCCTAACCTTTTTTGTTTTTCCCATATTATTTATATTAATTTGATGACCACAGAATTACACAGACACAAAGGGAGGTAGGTTTGCTTGATAAAACTCATTATTGGTGAAGAAATGGTACAATACTTACACAGTGAGCTAGGTGGCCAGGGGAGGGATTTATCCCTAAATCCATTATTAAAGAAGCCTAGCATTAATTTGTCAATAAATATACAGTGTACTGTGGAGAGCTTGCAGTATGTTCTGTGGCATACATTTATGTGAAGAACAGCTGGAGGTTTTCACAGTAATCCTGGGTAGTTTACTGTGAGTGCTGGGAAACTCTCAGCTCCTTCCAGTTTATCCTCTCTTTCCCCTTCATGTTCTGGCAAAGGTTAATGCTACGGATTTACGTTCTTGGCTATTTTGGGAAAGGAACAACTTCACTTTTCTTTGGGAGCTTTTGCTTCGCACTTCATCAAGTGTGAGCTCATGATAGAGTATACTACTGACACAGATACTGGAACATTAGGAGGCAAAGTCACTTGGGAGGACTAAGATTACAGTCAGTTTGCCTTCAAAACTGTCATTCACAAGAAGAAAACCTGTAATTCTGTATTTTCCTGTCAATGCAGATATCAGAAAGGTGTCTGCTCTTATGATATTTAAGCCTGTTGACTAGAGGGGCCTAGGGAGAGGGTAATAAAAGGGAGAAGAGTTACTGTGATCAGCAGGTAGCTTCTTACCAAACTCTCTGTGCTGAGATGCACAATGAAAAGGCCAGAAAAAAGTGTTCAATGTCATTGTTCTAGTAAGTGGAAAGAAGGGGCAGGCTGATGGTGGGGAGCTGTTCTGCTTCCCTTTTTCTTTGTGAAAGGTTTCATGGATGTTCTGGAGTGGGTTTTTATGAAGGATTGAGCAACACAGGAATGGAATGCTCACCACTTTGCATTGCAGGGCCCAAAGCTATCTTAACTGCAGGAGTGGAAGTAAAACCAGAATTTGATGGATATACCATTTTAGATCAATAAAGAGATTACTATTTTGAAGACATTTTAAGATAAAATTAATACCTTGAGAGTCATCCACGCAACTGTTTGTCTGAAACAGGCCTTTTACTTTGTCAGTAGGGTTAGAGTTATTTTGCATTTTCCCCTGGAATCTAGATGACTTACACTTTATGTATGTAAAAGAAACTCATAAATAGAAAACAATAGTACTGCTAGGAGGAATTTTGGGTAACGTTTTTCAATATACAGTGGCTGCACCTCAACCAGTGTGTAGGAGCAGTCTCAAGGCAGGGCTGTAGGCTACATTTTTTAAATTGGATGAAACCTGACATGAGTGAAATCCCAAGCATACGTAGTGTCCTAGAAACCATGCCTCTTTTCTGGAGGACATTCAATAGCATGCTTACTGATCTTATGAATGTATCTTTGTGCTTTCTAAATGGTTTGGTGGCCTCAACTACGTAGGTAGGGACATGAGGCAGAACAATATCTTGGGTTTATTTGTGGAAAAGCTGCAGTGTTGGCTGCCTTGGGTACAGACTGCTCAAAAGGTCAGTACGGCAGCCAAATGCTAAGCTTCAGTAGTCATGTGCACGTGTTCTTCCCTGTACTAACAAAGTCAGTGCAGTGGAGACAAAGTTCAAAGATCTACAAAACTCACAAAAGGCATTTAAGCCTGTTTTGGCTTAATCTGCTTCCTATCCATTAATACTGGGTCAGGCATTTTTATTAAGCACAGTACCCTGTGGTGTTATCTTCAGTCCACTCCATTTTGACTTTCAATGCATCTGAATTTTACTATGAAACCACAGGTTCTTCTCAGGGCATCTATAAACCAATTTTCATACAAGCTTGACTTTGTGTTTCTCAGCTGTCCTTGCTGGAGAAGTCTAGGGAGAGATGCTGATTCTTATATCCTGTGCTGATTTCACAGGTATGTCACAGTTCAGAAAACAGCAAACCCTACTCTTGAGATACTCCATATAACCTCCTGATAATGGGCTACTACTAAGTAGTAGTACTTAAGTTTCTGAAGTAATGTAAATTTTCTGGTATGATGTAATCCTTTTATGTTTTCTTTAAAAGAATCATATTTCCTTTTGGTAATACTAAGCAATATATTTGTGCATTTGCCTGCAAAGGAACTGTCTACAACCTTTGTGCAGCAGCAGAGAGCAGAGCGACAATAGTGAAAAACCTCAAAATAACCTCTTGTTCTGAAATATTATTGTGTACCCATTTTTTGGTGTTTCATAGAATTAGAGGTTGGACCAAATGTACTTCTCAGCAACAACCATGTTATTCCTGGAGCAGCCAGGAGACCTATGTCCTGAAGACATATTTCTTTTCTCACTGGAAATCTTAAAAACATGCATTGTTTCTTTTGTTCCACCCTTTCACCCCCCAATAAATTCAGTTTCCTTCTCTTGGAGCATGAGACATGATAAAAAGCCTGTGGAAGACTACAGAATGTTGACCTACTTGGTGGTAGTTTTCCTACCTGTTGTTTGGATCATAGTTTGATCTCCACTAGACCCCCTTTCATTGTGTTAGTGGATTAATCAAGGCATCTCAAACAAAGAAAAAGGTTTAACAAAAATTTTAGTGCCACAAAATGCACAGTCAGCTTAAGGTCAGGTTGTTAATCTTGTTTTATGACATCTGTTCCTTACGTTGTTGCCTTATTGCAAGGGAGGGGATATGCTAGAAAGGGGAGAGGTCAGTTCCTTTTACAGCTCATCACCTAATGAGAGTAAAAAAAACCCCATGTGATCTCTTTTTAGTTGCGCTGTGTGGAACACTTGGTCTTGGTGCAAAGTTGTAAATTTCATAGAACTGGTACCTTCTAATGAAATAACCTATTATAAAATTTGCACATTTTTATCACAATTATACAAGTCACGGTAAACTCCTACTGAACTAAGATTATCATCATTACCTGTATTGTTATTCACCAAAGCTTGTATCAGATACAGTGTTTATTATATGGTCCAGCCAAAAATGTGCTCTTTGAAGACGTGTTTGCTTTTTGAAGGAATATGTAAACCAATAATAGGTGTAGACCCCAGCTCTACAGCTTTTTCCCTTCAGCCACTTGAATGTTAGTCTTAAAATTGTAACTGTATTTTTTTGTTTGTTTAACAGAATGACAGTGCAGAAAATGTAAATCAACACATAAAGAGTTTGCTGTGTACACCAATAAAAAATGGGAAAAAGAATAAAGTGATAGGTAGGTATCTTTACAAAAATATTTGTATACAATTCATAGAAATATATCTGTGCTCCATAGTAAAATCTCAGCAACTTAGAATCTCATCCCATGAGAATAATAAGTTACCATGTATCTACAACACTCTAATGATACTTCACCATTTTTATAGCTTCTTTGCATTGGAAAATTTTCTGTAAGTAAAATTATTTTCATTTCTTCCTGTTCTGAGAGTCAGTGACCACTCTTGTTTGAGTAGATCTTTTACAAGGCAGTGAAAGGAAGAGAAGAGGTAAATTAGTAAATAAGCTTTTCAGGCGTGAGGTATCTGTAGTGCTGGGCTTTTAGGGAACTGAGGTCGCCTGTGGAAAGGCAAGCTGAACCGGACAGACACTGACATTTTCCTCAGATGAGGCTCAGCTATGAAAGATTCATTCTTTAGAAGGCTGCTGTGCAATTTTGGTGCTATAAATTGCCCTTTGGAGGTGCCTGCTACTATCTGTGGATTACACAGGGAGCCTGTCTATTGTAAGATACTAGTTAAGGTGCCTGAAGCTACCCTGTGTAAATGTATCTGTAGCATCTCCTTTGCTTTTTATAGAACTACTTTTCTTCTATTTTAAAGAGTTACCGCTGGCTTCCTGGGGTAGTATTTTGAGAATTAATTTGACATCACTTAGGTTCATATAGGCCTAAATGCTTATGGAAACTTAGAAGCCTAGTTATGTCTAATTCCCTGAAAATATTTATCTGGCTGTGGTCTGAGTCCTCAAAGATGAGTATACACCTAAGTATTTTTGAGAATCTGGTCAGGGAATAAGCCAAATCTTTGAGTTTCAGATTCACGTTAAACAAAGAGATGGTGATGCTTTTGGAAATTACCAGGACTTCCCTGTCCCATGAAGAGTAGAATGAGTGTCAGTAAACAATATAAAATATACTAATTCCTAGATAGCAGCATGAATCCAACTTCCTCAGCTTTACAGAATTTGGCATGTAAATGTCAAGGGTTCCAAAAGTACATTTATAATGGTTTTCAAATAATTTTCCTTGAGAATTGTGGCACAACTGCATAACCCAGTTTATACAGTAAACAAAATCCCTTTTCCATGAAGACAGATCTTTTATTCTAACTCCTGAAGCAGAAAGAGAAGCATCGTCTTTACCTAGTGGAGTTCTCAGATTATTTTTTTTTATACCAGCTTCTTTAATATGTTCTTACATTACTTTGCTTTAAATATTCTATCAGACTCTAGAAGACCAAGATGAACTGTTGAGCTTTAATTAGAGATATTTCACTATGCTGTTACCTACTGATAAAACTGTTGCATCTGATCTCATGTAGTTTTTTTCTATTGTTATTTTCTGTGAAGTTCAAACTGAAACTTTCAGTCAGGCCACCCATTTTAGGTGTGTTTTCAAATCTGAATAACTCTCATTGGAAAATGTTCTTCAAAGTCTTTTAAGGTTTCACAGCTTGCTTTATGTTCAGATCTTTAATAGTCAAGATGTCTTTGGGACAATACCCAGAAGTTCCTTTAGCATACTATATACTATGAAAGACTATTATTGTAAGTCTACTTTTTTTATTTTTAAGATTAGTATACCCCAAACCCAAATTTGGGAAGTGGGTTGTGCAGATGGGCATGGGGTGGAAAAAACCTGTCCACAGCAAAATCAAGCAAATCTTACTGGCAAGAAGGACAAAAAACTTTTTTTATTCTACTGACTTGTGCATTTTTCAGGTATGTGGTAAAAGCTTTATAGAATCTTTCTGTGGTTTTATAGCTATGTCCCAATAAAAGACTTCTGAGTTCCTTTAGTTGTAATGTGTAGACCCCTCAATGCTTTGGGGAAGCTTGTGAAAGAAGTTACAGTTAAAGAGTCTTAAGTACTACACAGTATATTTAATGCAGTTCTCTCAGTTTTTTTAAGAGACATTTATCTACATGCAAATGCTGTGTTTTTTAAGTATTAATTTGCCTTTGTGGCTTATTCACTCTGAGTCTTAGTCTTGAATTCATTACATCACAGCTGCTATGGAAATAATTATAATGTCATAAACAGTAATAAATAAGAGATCTGAAAGTGAGTTTCATGAGATTCTCCTGTAGAGTTCTGTAAGCCAGCTTATTTTTCCCAGGGAAACTTAATCTCATTTTTGTTGAATCCTTATTTGTTGGGATTGTATATTTTCTCTGTCATTCAAGTATCTAGTCATGTCATTCCGTTAAGGTTCAAAATCCTGTTTGCAATATTCAGATACTACACTACCTGCCACTGCAGTTCACAGCTATGGTTACAACATTCTTACTGACCTCTTTGGAGAGGACTGTGATACTAAAATAAGTTTCCCAAACAGAATGTAATTTGGAAACAGAACAGTGTCACATTGTCACCAGACCTTAGAACCTCTACATGCAGGGCCAAAGTTCTTCTAAAAACACATTTATGGTCTGTGTGCTACATTATTTTCCTCAGTTGTTCTACCTAAAGTAAAAAAGGGAAGATGCACACTTGCTCCATCAAATATGTTTTTTCTTTTTAATTAAAAAGCTCAATGAGCTTTTGTAGTCTGTAAATATAGAGTACTAAAATGCTGGAAATACTTAATATAAAAATTAATAGCACAGACAAGATCTTACAGTATCAGCTGATTATGTTCACTGCTGGTACTGCTGTAAAATACCTTCCCTACCTATAAGCAGATAGCAAATGCAGCCTTCCTGACCTCACAGTGGTGAAGAGTAAGGCATTCAGATTCTGTTCATATATCCTGTGTAAATTAGGAGTAATTCTACTGATATAAGAAAACAAAAAAATTGTTAAGAGTGTTCTGGAAACACCATGCTAAATAATTATATTCTCTTTTACTGGGTAAATACATATCTAATATTCTACTCTTCCTGCTGCAAAATGTTCTTCATAAAATGCATAAAGTATGCAATTGGTATGCAACAGCAATGTATAGAAAATGAGGATTTTTTCATTTAGTAATTTTTTTTTCAGCATATGTAATTTGCTACTGTTATTTTACTGGAATAAAGCATTTGCAGCTTTTATATTAAATGCTAGCTTTTATGCTTGAAACTGTTAGAAATCACACTCATGCGAGTGAGAAAACATTTGGACTCACTTAAGACAATAATCACCCCCAAAGCAGTTTTTGCCAAAGACAACATACAGTTCAGCTGCTTTAATTAATATTCTAATTTCCTAGCAGAGATTGCCATCCAATAGGTAAAGCTAAAGTGAGGAATATGTGTGAATTCTCTCTGCTTACAATGTCAGGGATTTAAGCTGTATGGCAGGAGTTACCTGTCAGAGCTTTCAATGGCATATGCACAGAAAAGTCCAGAAATTCTTAACAAGAAAATTAGAAATTGATGCAACTATGAGTAAGTCTGAATTTAACAAGCTAAATAAAGTTAGATGCTTTTCAATGAGTTCAGTAGTGGTAGCAGGCTGTAATTCAATCACATCCTTATAGAATCAGTGAGTATACCTAAGCTTTGAGCCTCAACTTGGGTATCTCTGCTTAGTTTCATTTCTTTTAAAAAATTCCAGTACTGACTCAAATAAAGAAGTAAAAAGTCCGTGTGCCACTGTTCTGACTTTCATAATGTTCTTTTGGCATGCTTACAAAAATTTAATTAGCCTCCAAAGAACAAATTGTCCTTAGGGACTAAATCAATCTAGAATACTACTACTAATAAAGTTAGGATGAAAATTACCCTAGAATTTCATAAGATCATCCAGTCTGTAAAGGCCTACATTTTTGTTTTACAAATTCTAATAAATACTTTTAAGTATACTAAGTAATATACAACATTTTAGCATTTATTCTGTATTACAGTGAAATGACTTGAAAAAACTTCAGGGAAAATCCTACAATATTCCTTTGTGTCACTTCTGTGTATATTGGTGGTTTATACTGTAGGCTAAGCTGTCCTAGATCTAATTTTTTTCCTTGACGGTCCATGCAATAGACGATATGTTGACAATTCTCTTTATTACTTCTTTTACCTTCTGTATCCTGGCATAGGGGTTTGCCAGCTTGTGAATAAGATGGAAGAAAACTCGAGCAAAATCAAGGCTTTCAACAGAAATGATGAGCAGTTCCTGGAAGCATTTGTCATCTTTTGTGGCTTGGGGATCCAGAATACCCAGATGTATGAAACTGTAGAAAGAGCCATGGCCAAACAGATGGTGACGTTGGAGGTGAGCTCAAAATCTGGGTGGTCCTTAATTAGTTCAAAACAGTTCCTCATTTTCTCCAGACCCTCTCTGTTCTACACCTAAGTGCAGCTTCTCACATGGATACTGAATAGAAACTGTTCTCCCTCAGTAGAACAGCATTTAGCCTGTGGAGTTGCACAGGAATTTTTCTGCTTGTTTCCATATCTGCCAGCAGCCTATTTTATTTCATATTGTATTTAAACTTTGCTCATAAGATTTAGTGGTGAGCTGAATGCATCTTTTCCTCCACATGAGGCTGCTCATTGGCAACACAGCAGGTTTGTTCTGTTGTGTAGGAAGAGGAAATGGTTTGGGGGATTAGGGGCTTCCTTTTCTTGTCTGAGGTTTTCTGTGATGATTTTGGCTCAGTTCTTCAGACAAACTGGTTTGTGGAATAACAGCAGAATTACTGTAGGTTTTCAGCAATTTCCTCAGACTCCATCAAACCATATCAAGATGAACATCACCTAGTGTCAGCCTTTGAATTGGTTACTGTTAAGTTTAATAGCTAAGGAGGGCTTTAGTCTGGGAAGTTGAATTACTCAGAGGTGATAACTTGAAGCTGAAAGTGAGACATTTATAAACTTTGGATCTCCTAACATCCATTATGTAAACAGAATGTTTGCAGAAATCCTAAAATGGCGTTTATGTACCCTGTAGCCTCTAAGAGAAGCATTACAACTCTCAAACAAAACTGTATCAAGTCATGTTAAATTAGAAGTGGTAAAATTATCAAAATCACCTCCGTGCTTTAAGAAAAGGAGCTGCTTGTTTATGTGGCTTTTTTAGCAATTCTCTCTCCTACTATAGCACTTTATAGAGAATATAGGAAATCCAGACATATCACAGGTTAGTATATAAGATGGCTTTTTAATAAAAAAGCCAGTCTCTGGTTGCTAAAAAAACTCCCTAACATTTTCATGTCCTGTGTTCTCAACAGCTAAAAAATACAAGCTTATTTTGTTGATTTAAAATAAACATATTGTCTTTCAGACGTTTTTGCCAAGTTTTAGTTAGGGCAAAACTTTCTTTTATGTTTGAATAAATTCCTGAAAGGATTATTATGGCAACAATGTCAAGCTCATAATTATAGCTGTTTCACATATTACTTGTCTTTGAAAGTGGGGCATGAAAACTTTCCAAAGAGAAAAATCAGAGTTCTTTGGTCTTTTATAGAAACTATTTAGGTTTTCTTGGCCTAATTATCTCAAGAAGAATCTGTGCTGTGAAGGGGTTTGTGAAAGCTGCAGATATCTCCACATAAGCTCCTTTAAAACCATCATGGGCCCTGCATGGGCACTAGATTTTATCAGCAAATGCAATGCAATGCAGTGCAGATGCAAGCTGAGAACTCTGCTTTTAAGAAAAACACCTTTTTATCACATTGCTCTTCAGTTTGTACTAAGGGCTGCTTTTCTCTTTCTGTAGGTTCTCTCATACCACGCTTCTGCTGCTGAGGAGGAAACGAGGGAGCTGCAGGTAACAGCGGTAATTGAATTTTTTACTATTACTTTAGATATATTGCATTAATAGAATAACAAAAGGCAGTCCTTTACACAGATATGATCCCTAAATGTGTAGAAGCACATCTTCCAGAAACAAAAGTTACAGTGAAGCTTAAACTGATGGTTCCTGAGTTGAATCAATACCTCACATGAGAGGGAAATACTACAATGCCTACAACAAGAGATACAGGTTGGCCAGAAAGGTGCAATTACAGGAGAAGCGGAAGTACACTGACTGCCTTTCTTAGGAGTTTAAGGGACAGTAACAGCTGGTGCAATGTTAGTATCAACTCACAGTGATTACCTATTTCAGAAGCAAAATGCTGAGAGCTCTTATGTCTACAGCTAAGTCTGAATGTTGCATTTTTGTGTCTTTGGTACATTTCATGCATGCCCAGTATGGGTGCAGATTTATGGCCTTACACAGAAATTCTGTGTTGAATTGTTAATGCAATTTTTATTTTTTTTTATGGTTACTTTTCTGTGCAGTGTTGTATTCTGCTTATGTTTAATTCTGTTTAGAAACCACTGCCTCAGGAACAACTTCAGCTATGATTTCAAGTGCATTTCAAAGCACAGCCTGTGCTTAGTCTGTCCTGTTCTCTGTTGGAGCAGACATTCTGAGGAAATAGCATCACCTTTGCTGTATGAAAAAAAAATAGGAAGGATGGAGAGGAAAGTAGACAGAGGGGAGCACAAGGTGGGTAGTATGGGACTCACCTGGACAAGCAGGGTGACACAGAACAAGGCACAAGACTAAGGACAAGGTTCTAGAATCATATCACAAATTTTGAACCTCAGTCATTGATAAAGAGGCCCTGATGACCAACATGCAACACATCTCCTGTGGTTTCTCTTCAGGTCTTGCGTGCAATCTTTGTGGTTACATCTTTCCTGCTACAGAAAAGAGAACCACGCTAAACCTAGCACTGAACCAGTGTCCACCTCTTACGGCTTAACTGTCCACATGCTTCCTACCACAGTCTTGACCCATGTCAACCACCACTTTCTAAGGTGATCCAGAGCACACAGCACAGGCCATCTCCAGTAAGCAGTGTTTATGAGTGCACCAGATTTGGCTTCCTCTAGCCTACAGTTTTGCAGCACTATTCAAGCAGGTTTTTCACCCTCAAAACTTCCCTTATGGCATACAGACTTTCTAATTGTGTTGCCTTTTATGAAAGTAGTTCTCTTCTGCTTTTTTCCAGTTTGCTTTTCTTTGTAAATTGCAATTATTTAATTTCTTCATGGTTTTCACTCTTCTTTCTTCTCAAGCACAGATAGCAATTAGATTTCAACATGAAATTTTTGGTGTGTGTCACACCAAAAAACACATTGATCCTTGTTTGTTTTTTTTTCTCAGTTACTGACTGTGAAGTAATTTGAGATCTTCACATGCCAAGCATTATGGAAGTAATGTTACTATTATGGTAGAAGTTTCTTTAAATACTTCTTCCTTTCTGGAGTCTCTGTGTTGAAAGATTTTACTACCTAGTACCATGTATTCATCCTACAGTCTGCTCTTCACCTGATTTTGCATATGATCTATACTTTTGCATCTGGCTCTGCAAGTGCCTTAGTTATATCTTCAACTGCCACTCAGTCGCTGACTTCCAAACAACCCAAGCTTCTGTACATCTTTACTTCATTGTTGGCTCACTTCATGGATGTCCATGATAGTCAGATGGTCAAAGCTGAGTCAAAACATTATAAATCCAAAGGAAAGGTTACTGAATTGAGAAATTACTTGCTTTTTAATGTGTTTAAGAATAAAACCACAGCCAGTGTTTGGTCTTAAGTCTTGCACACAGTTCTTGATGACATCAGGAGAGGCTTATTCTGTACATAGGTTGAGCCTGGCACTCAGTCACATGCATGTGCTTATAAAGCATGTAATAGATTAGGTGTCCCTGCCCATGCAGTGGGGTTGGAACTAGATGATCTTTAAGGCCCCTTCCGACCCAAACCATTCTCTGGTTCTCTGATTCTATAATTGCAGACCCTTACCTTAAAAATCAACAAGCCACATTCTGCACTTCAGTCTTTTGGTTGAATCTATTAAAACCTTATTTCTAAAAAAAGGAAAAGAGACAAGTCTTTATCTTTAAATACTGGTTGTTAGTATTGACCCTTTGAGATACAGGATCATTGCTGCCTTTTTTTTTCATTGTCTCTCTACCCATAAAGTAGAACACAAATACTGCAACAGTCAACCTCTGTATTTTTTTTCCTGAAATTATTTACTGCTCTGTGCATTTATGATAAAGGTAGCAGTACTTGAAAAAAGATAGGCCAAGTGAGTTTCAGGATCAAGTAAATCACGTTCAGCATATCAATACTCGTATTCATTGCTCATTTTGTTAGCAACCTTAACATCTGTATTCTCAAGGGCAACTAATACCTATACTTCAAATTTTAGAACTAGAAAAAGTAGAGTTGTAACACATAGAGTTTTAATACATGTAATACATGGAGATATTACTAATAAGAAAAGCTACAGATTTTTAAAAGTATACAGTTATTTTTTTGTCTACTTTATAGTATTAAATTTCACATTGAAGGTTTATGATTGTACTTAATTTACATGAAAAACATTGTCTAAAGGTATTGAAGATCAAAGGTGAAGTCGTAAGTTTTCAGGTTTCTAGCCCTGAGAAAGTTCAGACTATGGTAGTGCAGAATGTGCATTCTGTTAGAAATTCTGTTCTACTGACATCTTTTTCCTCCTCATTTTTAGAAAAATTTGAACAGTTACATATTTTGATGTCTGCATATCCATAAAAAATACATATATATAACTCCACTGCCTTGTTTTCTCAGTCTCTTAGCTACAATTTACCTTAGGTCATTTAGATAACAGACTGACCAGGTAATCCTTTTCTTATTCTCTTGATATATAGAAGACTGTGTGTTAAATCTAAGCAAATAAGGTACTGTTAAACAAGAAAGGCTAAGGAAAGATAAACGAGAAGTAATCATCAGGTTTCAGGATAATGTGAAGGTAAAATTTAGTATCTCACTAATTCTCTTCTTGAAAAAGCAGATGTTTATGTTATGCTTTCTCTTTCTCAGTGCTAAGTTGTGTTCTTTTATTCCTCTCTAGGCTGCTGTAGTACCATCTGCACAATCTCTTAACCTGACTGACTTCAACTTCAGTGATTTTGAGCTATCAGATTTTGAAACAACACTGTGCACAATTCGAATGTTCACAGACCTCAACCTGGTACAGAATTTCCAAATGAAACATGAGGTATGAAAGCTGTCAAATGCTGCTTCACATAAAGAGACAACTTAATTCTTAGAAAATCTGAACAGTGAAACGAGCCTTCAGTGAATACAATTGGAAAGCTGTATTAAAGAGTAGTTAGCAAACTAGGAACGTATATAAAGTCCCAGGAAGTACTGGGGCTTGTCCTCAGTTTGGTTCTACTGAATTATGAAGAATTTGGTTAATGGACTGTAAAATGCTTTTAGAAACTTGGGGAGTGGAGGTACAGGACATGCATATAACTCAAAAGAGCTTTTAGGACCAGCAAGAATACATATATAAAGACTAACAAAAACAGTCAAATGCATAAATTAGAAATGGCAAACAAAAGAAGATGTAGTGGTAACAGAAAAACACTTCACAGATACTAGTATCAGAAACGGTGTAAAAGTCAGTAAGGTGGAAGAGTAGCAAAAAGTGACAAACTTCATTTTTGACTGGCAGAGTGAGGGCCATGGAGTAACTGAAGACAAACACAGAGATCCAAATCAATTTTTAAAAAGTAACAGTTTAGGAATCTGAGCAAAGATTGACTGAATTAAGCTGTTTTTTTCCAGAACACAGAGGATTAAGATGATAACAACTTTTCAGTAAGTGAAAGACTGTTGTAAAGAGGACAGTAATACTGTTCTCTATGTTCATATAAGGTAGTAAAAGTAATTATCTTTTTCCCTCATAAAATACTAGATGAATGATTATGGGGAACTTCATAGTTATGGAGATAGTAAGCAGATTACTTATGTGGGCTGTGGAAATTTCCCTGAAGGTTTTTACTAATAGCTCTAGTTGTATCTACAAGTGTAGCTCTAGTTGTATCTACAACTGTCAGAGATGATCTAGACAGGTACCCTTGTTTTGCTCCTGGCTCTAGAGGTAGACTAGATCATCTCTTAGGCCTCCTCCAGACTATACATACAATTTCTATCTGTAAAAACTTTCGGTTTAAATACTATTTTTTTGCTTTATATATTTTTGAATAAAACTTCCAAAGTTCAGTATCAGAATGCAAGACTAGGTAGGAGGACTTCATAGGCAAACAAATTAGAAAAAGAAAACAGGTATGTGTTTTCTAGATCACTAGTTTATAGCCAAATTTGGATTAGTAGTGTTTAAGGGCTGAAATGAATACTGTATGACCTAGTTTGATCTCTTGAATATTCCAGTACTTCATTTCACCTTTGTAGTAAGGCCAAGACCTTGCACCTTCCTTAAGGGATATGTCCCAACAGAACAGAAGGAGTCAGGTAGCCCCGTAATGGGTGGGCTTCTAGTTCCTAGTGGAGCAATTGTAATGGATTTGCAAAACCAAAATAACACCATGACAATAGACACATAATTACACATTCCAATGGAGCAAGAGGACACTGACAACTTTGAAGCTCACTTTCAAGTTTAGACCTACAGAAAACTGGCAGTAGCCTTGTACTCCGTTTTTAACAGTGAATGGGCAGAGAATATCGTGGCTTTTGTCTGTGTGGAATTGTTTATGTAGATGAATGATACTGGATCATAATTTCTCTTAGTACAACATCTTTCACTAGAAACACTAAAAATTTTCTTGAACAAACCAAGGCCTAGATCCTCGGCCAGCATTTAACACAGAGCAGTAACTATCCTGTATCCATTGAAACCAAGGGACCTATTCTAGTACCCATCAAATTACTATCTGACCTTTATACCTTTCACTTTCTTAGAAGTAAAGTATAACCCACAGCTGGTAATACTCCTGTGTAAAACATCCAGGACATACTTTCTTCCTGCATAAAAAAATACTACCCAGCAATATAATAATTGATGTCTTTCTATCATAATCAATTACTTTCCAAATTTCAATACTGCTTGCCTTTTGACAAGCTGATATGAGGGTATAGTCACATGTTCATTGTCAAAACAACTCTGTAATTTTAAAAAATAAATTTTTCTATCAAATACGTTGCTACAAAATGAGGATTTTTTTCTCCCAGTTAACTTGACTTAACTCAGTTTCTGAATTAACAGCACTGCATCTGACACTAACATTTAGCCATTAGTAATAAAAATCCAAACCCACAAGTATTTCATAACGAGTGAGAGACTGCACTAGTGGCTGTAAGCATATGCTTATCTATATTCACAGTTACAAGTATTTTATATCTGAACTTGAGTTAAAAGGATTTTTTTTTCTGAAGGAGAGACAGTTTTCAAGCGGGATTACAGAAAGATTTGTTTTCATAAAAATAATAGATTTCTAATACATCTACACTTAACTATGTTATGCTGTTTCTTACAGGTTCTCTGCAGATGGATTTTAAGTGTAAAGAAAAATTATCGGAAAAATGTTGCTTATCACAATTGGAGACATGCCTTTAATACAGCACAATGCCTGTTTGCTGCTTTAAAATCTGGTAAAATTCAGGTACATTTTGCTGCTTCTACATTAAAAATCTGGCTAATCAAATTCTATAATGATGCATAGTTCTGATTGTCATGTCAGTAAGATGTTCATCATTCCATTTTACTAGTAAAATAAAAATATTTCTGCTGAAGACTTCTGGCTATAAGGGCTGGTTTGTGAAATGTTCTCCTGTAGTAAAGTCCCCTGGAAATTATCAGGTGGATGCTGCCAATGGAACTATATCAAATAAAGCACATACATGATTATGTCCTTTTTTAAGTTAATGCTTAAGCTACAAGCAAGTTAAAAAGGTGGAGAAGGAAAGGACTGGGCCTATTTCAGGATGTTTCCTTACAGTATTAAACAGGAATTTTTTAAAGTTCAAACACAGAGCTGAGTACAGCTTCAGACAAAAAAACAGAACATACTTTTGAAATAAAGATTGAAATGCTCATTTCAATGCTTTTGTAAAATGTTTCAACCTTCCACTTAAAAGACTCATAATTTAAAAACCAACCTATTCATTCCGTATTACAAATACTAAAAAATAAGAAATACATTGATTTTAGGTTTTTAAAAAATACGTTTAGGTTTTGGTTTTATATTTTTGAAGAAAACAAAACGTTTCTGTTCATGCTGGATTAGTGTGTTTCTTCACTTTGATTACAGTTGTTCTTAGTTGTTATTTACTAATTTACAGTAAGCACATCTGAGAGAATCAATAAATCCTATTTGTAAACCAAAACCAAATAACAATCATGAAGTGCCATTCCCTTTCTCTACTAACTTTGTCTCACTAATAAAAAGAAAGAAAAGAAAAAAAGACAAAAGGGGCTGGAAGAGACCAAAGCAAGGGCTTTCATCTTCCTTATACTGAAATGGATGTGGTACTTTTGCTCTGAATGAAGTCTAGCAATCTCTGATGATCCTGATAGCTTGCTTGCTATTTCTGTAAATGTCAGTCTCCACTACAATTTCCATAATTTGTTTTATTCCTAACTGCATTGGATTCACTCTGCACTGATTTTCATGTCCTAGATTCTGGTGTCAGAATGGCACTGAACATAAGTCTCTCAATTTTCTCTAGTTTGAGGGGAAAAGGAAGCATTTGGGGACACATCTTTCTAGGAGAAACACAAAATCAGTAATTTCCAAACTGATTTATCTTTTGACTAGACTAAGGAAGGCTTAATTAGCTGGAAAGCAGATGCAAATCTATAGACATTGTAACTGCCTAAAGAAAATTTGGATTTGATTGTACAGAGGGTACAGCCTTCCAGTGGCAGTGCTGTCACCAGTTGTTCTTCAAATTCCTGTCCTGACTGTTGTGCCTGCTGTTCTTGTCTCATGATTAAATGCTGCATGAATACTGTAGATTTATCCAGTCTCTGCTTCTCTGGGCAGACTGGACAGACCTAAATAAATTTTTTATCCAGTTCTACTTAACAATATTAAAGATACAGAATAGTCACAGAAGAGAACTGTAACCTCTCCACTAACCCTTGCTGGATCTCCAGAAAATAAGCTCTGTAATAAAAAGTCAGGTATTGGTTAATTTTTTTTTCCATTGGTTTTAAACTTGTGCTAATTTATTTGCCCAGTGATCAATGAAAAACATTATTTTCCCCTTCTGATTATTCCAAGGATCTTTGTATAATGAGTTTTTATACCTACTTAGGTACTGTAGCCTAACTGCCTTGAGGTAATAGAGGGACTAAGCTAAAAGTCATGGGGCCAGAAAAAAAAGTAATCCTCATGCCCTCTATCCACTGCCAGGTGACATTATACAAGTCACTTCCTCTTCTTCTGTATCAATTTTCTCATCAGCATATACAGAGATAGATGATGTTCCCTCTGAAAACTGTGTTGAGGCCTATAGGGAATGATTATAACTGTGCACAACTTAAGACAACCCTTATTCTCAGCATACCATTTCATGTCCTTGTTACCTTGGGCCAGAACTCTATATGCTCTGTCGGTAAATACAAGACAGCAGATACAAAACACACTGCAAAACAAATACCCATCACAAAGCTAACTCACTTCTGTTACTCTTTACACACAGAGCAAACTGACTGACTTAGAAACGCTGGCTTTGCTGATAGCAACTCTAAGCCATGATTTGGATCACAGGGGAGTGAACAACTCTTACATACAAAGGTAAGTCTGAGAGAAGTGAAACAACAACAAATGAATGCCAAAATTACAGAGCTAAATTAAGAACAATTTAATTGAATTGACGATGTGAGGCTGCACAAAGGACCAGTAAGTGCAAGAACAGCCAGAAACATTCAGGAGTCCAGAGCAGAGATGCGCAACTTCAGTTGCTGACTATGATGGCAGATGAAGTGAACTCTGTAAACTATGTGGGGGCAGTGTCCTTGTTTCTGTTCCGGATGTCCCATTTTCAATAGTGGCAGCAAAAGGTCCCAGCTCCTAGGGGATGTAGTATGTAGGAAATGTGCAGCTTTTCAGATTGCTTTCTGCCCAACCAGCTGTTCCCTGTCTAGTTTGAGATCTGCAGCCCTCTGATACAGAGGAGTCTCCCTGCCATTTGGAACTCTGATTGTTTTACTCGTGATTTAGCCATGTTTTTCCAAAATTTGAAGTTGATTTGGATAAGATACTTAAAATCACATTAAAAATGTATTATTGTTTCACATTGATACAGAAAAACCTTTACAGTGCAAAAAGTCAAAACATTTTAAAACTGTGAAACAAAATACTTTTACTAAACAAAATATTTTGTTTTGAAGTTATCAAAATGAAGCATCTGAACTCTTCTAAATTTTTCTTCATATTTTAATTTTTAAATAAAAATATTTGGGTGTTTAGAATTTATTAATAGTTTCAGATCTGCCCCAAATGCATTTTTCAGTGAATTTAATATAACTTCAAATATATGTATATGATTATTTAATTAAATAAGGAGCTTGATTTAAAACATGGTATAATGTGATTACTGTGAAATGGCAACATGTCCTTATCTGACCAGAGATGGGGAAAAGATACCCAGAAATGCATACTTGTATCTTCTTCTGGCAGAGTTGGAGAGTGGTTTTGGTTCTCACTGTGTGAAGTAAGATACTAGGGAAGGAAAAGTTAGTTTGAGGCAGAAAATACTGAAAGGCAGAAAATAAATAGGCTGAAGCAGATTCCTCCTTTTCAGATATATGTTCAGAATAGCACCAAGACTGATGTGTAAGGCAAAAAAAAACAACAAACCAACCCGAGAACCCCACAAAATTGAAATAATAACCTTTTTCTAGTTCCCTAATAGGGGATTCCAGCAGTAACTGTAGCCTTGCAGTGACTGGAACTGGTTAGCTATTTTTTGCTTTATTTATTTTAAAATAAATTTCCTGGAAGACATCTGGAGATGCATCATCTCCTCTCACAAATGTCCTGGGAAAGTGTCATAGACAGCAAAATCTAACATTTGCACATGTTGCGGAGATGATTACAGCTTAAGAATTCTTTTTCAATAGAAAGTTCACTGAATTTTGTTTCTAAATCCCTCATTTAAATCTAAACAGAAAATTATGTTTTCCAGGAATGGATTCCTTTTTTTTATTTTCTTCCTTGAAAGCAGGAAGAGTGGATACTTAAAATATGATTATTTCTTAAGCAACAGGGTTTCAAAAATTAAAATAGTCATTCCAGTAGAAATTACAGGAAATGAACTTCTTAAAGGTCTTCTGGTAGATATGCAAGGGGCTTATTTTCTTTTTCTTCCAAACCCCCATGTAATGTAGGAAAGCATAGAGTATAAAAAGTGCCATCACCAAGCCACTGTGTTCAGAAAGCAGTGGTGTCCTTTGGGCTGGTGTGGTAGTTTACCAGAAATGCTACAGAAGTAGGACCTGAGTTTATTTCCAGCACTTGTGTCTTCCCAGCCAGCCAGTGTCTTTAAGTACTGAGCAAGCTCTAGTTTGGTGCAATACTTGGGAAGATAACCTAAGATATTTCTCACATTCTCTCTTCAGTCAGGATGAACTTTAGGAGACAGTATGCATCCCACTTAACAGGAACTTCACCCAGCATGGGTTGGCACCATCCTACTATTTGTTTCCTTACAGAAACACTGCAGCATATTTGTTCTATGCTCCTTTTGCAGTGGTCTCTGAGGAGGTGCTGGGCAGCCAGCCCATTATCCTTGGGGGCTTGCATCCTTTAATCTCTCTTTCCCCGTTTTTGTTTGTGTTTCCATGTTTCTCTCCACATTTTTGTGCTTCTTAAATCCCTGGAGTCTCCTCTTCTGACTTTTATTTGAGTCTCTGTGTGCACTCACTTACATAGGGACCTAATCCTGCAACCACTAATTCATGTGAATGAACTTTAACCATAAAAAAGGCCCATGAAACTATATGCCAAAAAAGAATTTCTGACATGATTAAACATTTGTAGGTCAGACTATAATCAGAGTAATAGATGCAGGTTCAGCCGCAAAAGAGACTTCCAAAAGATTC
>NW_009953484.1:1305597-1312730 GCF_000747805.2 Chaetura pelagica | reverse complement strand
TCAGAGTAATAGATGCAGGGTCAGCAGCAAAAGAGACTTCCAAAAGATTCTTGATTTAATTGAAGAGATGTGGGGCCAGGCACTGAAAATGAAGATACAGTAGCAAAAACTAAAAACTGTATTATGTAGTGAGGAACAGGGAAATTCTCAGAGAGGAGGAGTTTCTGTAATTTTACTAAAGCTACTCAAACAGTATATTCAGTTTTCTAGACCAAGATACCTTCCCATGCTGCATCCACACAGTTTGTTCCATGCTGTTTTTCACTGCCTGCAGTAAAATCAGCATCTTCTTTCCCTTTTGAATTTTATCCTGTGCAAAGTGTAGCTATTGATATTGCAGTAGTTTGAACAGTGGTGATGAGTGAAGTACCAATACAGTTACTAACAATGGGAAATTACTTGATGGAAAGTTTGGGCCTTGCACTAGAGTCCACTGAAGTCAGCTAGAATTTTCCATCGGTATCTGTGGACATCTGATGAGGTCTGCATTATTATGTACAAACTCAGTAGTTGAGTTAACTAAATATGCCAGCCTGGCGTTTCAAATGTTACAAAGTCCAAGACTGTCACTGAGATTTTGCTTGTGAATGAACGCTTCTTGTTGCCTTTCCTTTTCATAAACCAACTTTCACTCTTTATAAAACCTTGTACTACATTCTCACTCCTCTTATGAAGCTGGTCTCTACAGGTAACAGAAGGCAGAAAACTAAAGTTGTCAGTGCTCTGACAAAGTAACAGGATTGTCTTTTTATCTGTATTCCTCCTTCCTGCTTCCAAATGTATTAATTTTGTATGGCCAGTTACACAGAAGAGGAAAAGAACTGATTAATAACAAGCTTGGGTGAGTGGGTGGGGGTAAACTGATAATGATAAGAGAATATAAAAAGGGCAGTTATTTCTTGATCAGTAGTATGTTTAGTTTGATTTCTCCATCTGATGGGTCTTTTTACTCCTCAGAAGTGAACATCCACTGGCTCAACTGTATTGCCACTCAATCATGGAGCATCATCATTTTGATCAATGCCTTATGATCCTGAATAGTCCAGTGAGTGCCACATTTTCATGTATGCTGAAGGAAACTATTCCCTATTTTACTTTTTATTTTTAGCTTTTGGATAGATTCCCACCCTTATACATTCCTCAGTGATCTTTATTCCTTTTTGGGTAAAGAAAGCAAATGCAGGAGTTTTGAAATGACAGTTCCACTGCTGAGCAACACCAAACCTTTCCAAGTGTTGTCTAATAAGGGAAGCCTTGCTAATATCCTTTTGAGTACCTGTTTCCTTGGACCAAAGGAATCAAAAGGCTTTGTTGTCACTTTAATGACCTCTTATGAACCACAAAACAAACCCAAGTATTTGCTCTAATTTCAAAAACATTCTAGCCTCCACATACACAAAGCAGTCCTGATGAGACCAAACCAAACACGCTGATGTTGACATTCCAAAGTGAAGCCAAACCTAAGTTAAGTAAATATGCAAATAAAACTACATTCTTCTTGATTTATATTATTAACTAATTCTAAGACCAGTTATTCAGGACACACAATCATTTCAAACCAGTGCATTTTCACTGCTCATTTCATATCACAGGTATGGTACTTCCAGCATCCTTTGTATTGCAATGATTCTTTACTATTGAGAAAGGAAAAATATGGGAAAAAAAAAAAGGGAAGTTGCCATTTCACCAGCTCCATAGTGCTTTGGTTTACAAGTGGGCTGCTAAGCTTATATTTCTATGTAATAGATTGTCGTTTACATTGCTTCATACAAGGAAAATATTTTAATTTATGTGGGGTGTATAGGTATGTACTGGAAATCTATTATAGTTCCTCTATTTTTGGTGGAAAGAGGAAGGAGAAATTATACAGCTAGTGCCAAATTTAATTCTGACTAACGAGGCTTTGATGTTTCTCTGCTTAAAGTTTCATTTTACAATAGTCAATTATGTTGCTGTTGCTGTGCAGCTTTCTGCCATTACTCAAGAAGACTGGAATTTTTATTTTTAAATTGGGGAATCTGAAAAAGGAAGTAGGGTAAAAGAGTGACATCAGATATCAGCAAGCAACTCATAACAATTTAGTATCTAAGAGACATTTTAGCAAAGTATTGTGCTGTTCCCCATTTTACTAATAACACTGTTTTTTGGTATTTTGTAAAGGGCAATCAGATTCTCAGCAGCCTTTCCATTGAAGAATACAAGGCCACACTGAAAATGATAAAACAAGCCATTCTTGCCACAGACCTGGCACTATACATAAAGTAAGTCAGAGGTAAAGTTGGCTGGATAGTCATAGCTGGATGTTTGGATTGTGTCAGCATGCTGCAAAATCTTTTCACTTCTTTTAAAGGAGGAGAGGAGAATTTTTTGAACTTCTACAGAAGAAGCAATTCAATTGGGAAGACCCTACACAGAAGGAGCTATTTTTGTAAGTAAAAGTAGAATGATTAAGAAGTCAGTTAATATTATTAGGTACCAGAATTTCCATGCCATGCCATTTTATTAAAACCAGCAGATCTGTGGGCTCTGGGCCTGCACAAACTGGCACGTAATTCACGGAATGACTCCTGGGGTCTGAATTACTAAGTCTGCAGCCTGCATAATAAATTTTGTTAAGTAGCATGTGGAGTTATGTGAGCATTTCTTTCTTCCTAAAGAATGTGGTGTTCCTGTCTAGGTACTATGTTCTTTTGCTGTTGAGACTTTATACTTAAATATTGAATTGCTGAAATCAATAACTAATGATTCAAGACAGTTTATTTTGAAGCTGATTCCTTATTGGCAGTGAAGAAAAAAATAAGACAAAGAATAGAGAAACACCGTAATGCACAGCTACAGAAAAGCAGGCTTACACAGGCTGTCTCAGAAAGGAAGGATGCCATATTTCACATTCAGTGCCTCTAGAAACGAGTCTAATTTAGTCATGTTTTATGTCTATTCCTGTTTCAGTCCTTCGCCTTCATACTGTCAATAAAGATGGCAGTCACTGCTCATGTCAGAAATAAATAAATGTGCTGTCTGTCCAGTAACAATTAGAAGGAAAACAGTTCATTTGACATGAATCCACAAAATGAGCCAGTCCAGATTTGCTTATTTCTGTGTGGTCATTTCACACATGTGAAAGTTTACCACATCATTGAGCCTTGGATACCTTTATAACTTTGCTTTAATTTCACTTGTTATTCTGATTTTTATGTTCCTTGAAATTTTATATTCTATTTTACTAATAGCTTGGCATGGAGACTACATGCATTTCACAATATAGTAATTAATAGATTCTCTGGTTTTTTTCTACAGAGCAATGCTGATGACTGCTTGTGATTTATCAGCCATAACCAAACCATGGCCAGTTCAGCAACGAGTATGTGCTTAATTTTAAGATTTGCTAAATAAAAACTCCACGTAACAGCTTCTGCTTCCTCCACGCAGTCCTTGTTGCATAGGCAGTGATGGAATATAGTCTCAGGAATCAGTTCTTCAAAGTGCTTTATATGGAACTAAGACTTTCTCAGGTCTTTGTAGCAATATCTGTGCATTAAGCTGTTACCACGTTAGCAGTAATTTTAAGGTAAATCAGGAATCTTTGTTCTTTCCATTATTTCTGTCTTATTATAAAACAGTCAATTGATCCAACATGCTAGTATCAGCTGACCTTTTTGTATGTGTTGATCATTCCAACTGTCAGCAGTGGAAATACACCTCTGTGCCATTTTACTCATTTTGCTTTGTCAGAGTAAATATCAGCACATGCAGGTGTTTTGTTTGTGCACAAATGTGTGCATGAAGAATTTTTAAAGTTTGCTGTTGGGGGTCCCAATTCAATAATATACTAAGGAGGGAGAGGAAACACAGGGAACAATTTTGTTTGTAGGTAAAAACCCCAAAACTTTTAGAGCTGTCAATGTATGAAATCTCTTACAGATTGCTGAGCTTGTAGCTGCTGAGTTCTTTGATCAAGGAGATAAAGAGCGGAAGGAACTCAACATAGAGCCAACAGTAAGTGCCAGAATCATGCAGAATCACGTCTTCCAAAATGGCTTCTACAAACAGCCCTTCACATTCCTTTCAAAAGCCAGTTTCTCCCAGTGACTAGAATCCTTCCCTGTCTTCTCCTTCTCTGTCTTCCTTGTAGTCAGTTTTATTCTGTGGTTCCTGAACACTAACATTGTGTCTTTATCTCTGAACCAGAAGAATAGACAACATTATTTCTTCTAAATTGGTAATACTAAATTATCTAGGTGATACATTCCTAAATTGGTACCTATTTGCAACTTATCCAAAATCAGTAAGTTTTGTTTTCTCTGCAGCTATTTGGGCTCTGTCAGTCCAAAGATGATCTCACAAGGCAAGTCATGCAGCTAAAGTACCTGCATTATAGTACATGTACTGATACCCTGCTGTGCTGAGCTTGCTGTGCTTTTTAAGGTGCTCCTTTTTAATTCCAGCCTTTCTCTTTGGCTTTAGTTGGGTTTTATATTTAATGCATTTAAACACAGAGCTTGTTTACTTCTTATCTGCAGGATCTAATGAACAGAGAGAAGAAAAATAAAATTCCCAGCATGCAGGTTGGATTCATAGATGCTGTTTGTTTGCAGCTGTATGAGGTATGATGCCTAAGAAAGAACTGCAAATATCTAAAACCAGAACTGCTTACTGTAGACTCTAATAGATACAGAATTAAAGTGAGAATAAAAATAAAATAAAAAACTAGTCTCTTAGTTAAAAAAGATGGCTTTGTTATATACTACATATTCAGTTGAAGAAATTATTATTTTACAATTTATAATGAATGGTATGTTTATGTGATTAATGTATTTTGATACAATTTTTTAAAACCTAGTGTTAATTGCTGTGCTCTGTGCATTTGGTTTTAGATCACTGGGTTATATTCTGGATTCTAACAGCTCCAGTGAGCTGCTATGTTCATCAGGGAAAGTCAGAAAACTAATGCTTTGCTATCTAGGAAAAGAATGGTATCCATGTAGTGCATTGATAAAAAGTGTTAAGAATTTTAAAGAATTCAGAATTCTTCATATAAAAGGTAATAAGCTATGTACAGGAAACTTATCAGAGTTTAACATTTTTCATTCAATTTTTTTCTTTCTCTTTCACCACACAGAGAAGCAGTGCATAAGAGAATTAATTGAGATGTTTTTCATCCTGGTCACAAGCTGCATAAGCAGCTGTTTAGTTTGATATAGTGTGAAAAACAAAATTATTTCTGATTTTTTTAAACCAGTAAAGCACTAGAGCGAAAGCCTTTTCACTGGGACTGTAGCCAAGTATTTTACAGGAACTGAGGTGAGAAAAAGAAAGGTGAGGAACAGTTAGCCTATATCTTAAGAATCCTTCACTGGGAGAAACAAGGTGACTCAAATTTTTCCCTCTTACACAATAAACTTTTCTAAAAATAATCCACATTCACCAGTTGGAAGGAAACAAGGACAAGAAGGAGAGTCAGCTACTAACTGCTGCTGTCCCTGCAAGTCATGTTTCTGTGCCATAGAAACTGTTTGTCAGGAAAATTCCCTTTGCTGGGAAGCCTCAGAAAACTTGTCTCCAGTAGGAGGTAGACCACTGGGAGAAGATTGAGTATCTGTGGAAAGGTGCAGGCTATACAAACAGAAAGTTCTTTGAACAGTCCACCTTAGTGGGTTTGAATGCCCACAGGTCCAGAGCCTGAACTGCTATACTTTTTCTTGTTAGGGGAGAGCTTTACCTTTCCATTTATGAAAAGACCAGAAAATTTTCAATTATGTACTCTGAAATGTGTGCTGCAGCTTCCATCAACAGTTACCAAGTGATACAAGTCCTAATGGCCCAGCTCCTGTACAGTTCCTGCAAGGAAATGAGGCATATGAGCAGTTCCTAGCTGCTGTGGCCCTGCTTTGGAACTGCAGCTGTTTTATGCCACAGTGAATACAAAGCCATTCCTAGTTGGCAACCAAAAGCACCTACAGATGTTTGGAGCCTTCTCCATACTCTTTAACTGGAGAAGTAAGAAGGAGATGCTTGGTCCAGAGGAGGAGGTCTAAGCAGCATTCAGAGCATGTTGCCTCTTCCAGCTTTCAGTATATCACTCTTACTTGGCACCTTGTCTTAAAGTCTGACCTGAACTGGAAGAGCAAATAGGAGGCTGACAATGCCTGGGAGTATATGTAAGGCTCAAAGTATGCCAGCATGTGTCCTAATCTGACAGAAAGTGAGAGTGACTTACATGCAGAGGCAGAGAGCACTAACGAGGCTGAGGAGCTTATGAGGAAGTGACAAAACTTGTAACACTAATAGTAAATCAAAACCAAGGAAAGGGCTATGCTTTGAGCTGATCCAGTGTTTGTTTATTTTGAGTGGAGTCCAAGTAGAGGATATTACCTGCTTACACAGATTTTTTTTTTCCGATGAGCAAAAAATGGTAAAACTTATAAACAACTTCAGCGTTACTTTGAAAATCACTTTTCAATGTTCTGATGCTATAAAAGTAAATAAACAGGGTTGTAATGACAGCCTTTTCACTGTTTTCTTAGCTTTCATCCAGTCAGTAGGAATTTGACACAATGCACAGATGAGTTCCCAATACAGCACTGCAAGTATGTGACTTACCATGTTCAGAGTAGGTCAGATCCCAATGAGATGAAGCTTTGAGGCTTGTGCTAGCTATGTTACTGGTGCAGTCAAACTGAGTGATCTGCAAGTCTTCCTCTTAGGTTGAGCAATCTGAAAAAATAAGAGAAATATGTTTCACCCTATTTTTCAAAATTATTTTTAAAGTACCATTTAGCAGTTTTAAATGCTGTTTACATATATTCAGTTAACAGGGAAACTCCATGTATATTCTTCTTATAGTGGTATAAATCAAGAATAATAAAAGTGTACCAGAACTTAATGAAGTAGCCTATAACACCAAAAAGAACTATGAAGATTTATATAAGCGGATAATTCAGTAAAGTCCCTATGTAAAGTTACAGGAGAATTAGACAGTGCTACTTCATGTTACTTGAATAAGACCTTAATTCCAAGTGAAATCCTGACTGACTTTACATTTTGTATAGTGACCAGCAGAGGTGCCATAGTTCTCCTCTGTGTACTTTGAATGTCAGTCACAGTAGTTACAGACTCAGTGAGCTCAAACACTC
>NW_009953484.1:1291393-1305494 GCF_000747805.2 Chaetura pelagica | reverse complement strand
CATGCCTTGTAGTCCCCGCACTGTCTGAACTGTTAAACTCCCACTTTACACTTCTGAATATTGTGACTTAATTCCAAAAGCCAACAAAACCTTTTATGCAAGGACTGACTTGTCACAGTGTAAGGATACATTTTTTTGTCATTTCCATCTTTCCTGATGGAAGTGATAAAAGAAAGGAAAGCAAAACACAAAAAATGCTTGTGAATTGTTCTTTTATTTATTTTTTTCAATACTATATTTAAATATCAGAATCCAGGTAGTAACAGCCACATCATGAAAAACACGTGATTGACTTCCATCACAGTTATTACTAAAAGGTACTAAGTGTCAAATGTAATCTATCTATCATGTGCTAACTGTCTTGAATTCAAGTATTTCTGGAGCAACTCCTCTGAATCAATTGATACACTGACAGTGAATATGGTCCCACTGACTATACCTCCTATGTGTCTGATGATCATTCCAAGGTCATCCTTATGATCAACTTTGCCATGCATTTAAAGGACTGGCTTGTAAACAGAGTCCATACATAGTACTAAGAATAGTGAACGGGTCACATGCATAATACAACAAACTCAGCCGTGGTTCCTGCTGCACCAATGTGTCAAGTGCTGTTTGGATACTGCCACTCAGTCTCATATACATTAGTGCTAGGTAATTATGTTCAGATTTCATGTGCAGGAGGAAGCCTTCCTTAAAGTTCAAAATACAAGTTCCATTTCATTTATAGATAGATCTTGTATTTTCGTTCTAGTCTCTCTCATGGTCATCTTTAATGACACTTCTTTTGTTATTACTGTAATCTGTTTCACACGTTCTTAATTTATTTCAGGCCCTAACGCATGTGTCAGAGGCCTGCTACCCTCTACTGGATGGCTGTAGAAAAAATAGGCAGAAATGGCAATCCTTAGCTGAACAACAAGAGAAGAATCTGATTAATGGAGAAAGCAACCAAGCCAAACGGAACTGAGATGCTGATTTAACAACCACAAGCTTTAGCTCACATAGAAGACATAGTAATAGAGGAGTACTGCATTTTGCTAAACACTGTATGAATTGGCTTATATTTTGCCACTGCTGTATTATTTTTCCACATTTCAAGATATAGCATGACTATGTATATGCAAAGATTATACAAAGACAGAATGTTTCTTTTATTACATCTGACTGAGATGGAAGAAAGATCCGCAAGTGTAGTTTTTGCTGCCCTATTCCACAAGAAGGTACGAGTGCAGTTACTCCACTGTCCCCAAGAGTCTATTACTTTATAGATGTATATAGTTATTTAGTGATCACATTGTGGCCAGTATCTTAAAGACTACTGCATTTCGCACCTTTTTTCCTCTTCCGGTCTTGCTGTGTTGTTATAAAAGTAATGAGCAGTCTTACCTGTTCTCTTCCCAGACGTTCAGAGGAAAGATTGGGACTAAATGGGAAGCCTAATCCAGCATATACTATGATAACTTCTTTCAGGAGACAGAACTGGGCTTTGAAGTGAAAAAGCTCCGGAATCTGTGCCCTAGCAGTTTTTTCATGTCTTAGCAAACATCTTATATTTGGAGAAAGTTTATAAACCCTGCAAATTACTAGGCAATGGGGGTCTGAGGAGTTTTGTGGTAGAAGTGTCATAATTATCCATGAACAATGGAACCTGCTTGAAGACTTACGAAATGTCTAAACATAACTGACAGACTGCTGTGGAAGAATGGCTCTCAAGCTGCAAGAAGCAAACAAAGAAATGGAAACTAAACAGAATCATGTTTATATGCTGGTTTTAACTTCAGTTTGAAGTTGAATTTAACATTACCCTAACCCACAGACTGAATCACAGGTAGGAAGAGTAGAAGATAATATGACTGCAAGAGCAAGAGATGAAAATCTGAATCAGAATGATGCAGAAATGGCACACTTCTGGTCATGATCAATGATGGATTCTTTGGGCCAGTGCTATTATGAAATGGCTGTGACCACTTTGAAGAAAGTTTTATGTTAATATATTTTTAAAATAATTATTAGCATTAGTTAATGTTAACAATGATTAATCACAGTGTCTTAAAGGAATAGGAAAAAAGAATACTGAAAGCAAAAACAGGCAAGAATGCTACAGGGATTTGCCATTTGTATATGAGGCATTAATATTCAGAAATGTAAGAAATCTATTAGCTTGCACTAGTAAAAAAAGCAAAATTAGTATTTTATTTAAATCACTAATAAGAATTGTTTTGAATTGGGAACCAATTCAAGGAAATATACACATTAGACAAATCCCAAAAGAGTAATACAAAGAGAGTACCAGTCTTCGGGTAGACACCTTAGGAATTAATGTCAACAATATAAGATTGGTTATCAGTAGTGTAACTTTGGCTGCACAGAGACACCTAAAAATGGTTTGTGTTTTTTTTTGAAATCTATAGTAATTATTTTTTCAGTTAAAATCAGCGATAGTATTAGGCAAAATAATACATTTTGGATTGTACTTTGAAGTGTGGAAGTTTATTTCTATCACAATAATCCAGAAAATTCTAGTTGCAATAAATTCTTTCCAGAAGATTATCAATGTAAGACCTGGCCAGAAAGTAAAAACAACCTCTTTTTATCAGTGTCTGCATTTAGATAAACTATACCAAAAGCTAACAAAAGATGAAGCAAATGTTTGACAATACTGTTTCATAGTCAGTTTTTTAAAATGTTAAAGACTGTCTGCAGCATTTCTGCCAATCCAAATTATTTGTCACTGATTAAATCCTATATCAAACTTCTCTAATGAATACCAATAATGAATTTATTATTGCAGTTGAATCTGAAAACATTTTTCTACAAAACAATTTCTTTAGATTTTTTTTTCCAGATTTTTCAAAAAAAGTATGGAATTCAACAATAATTAAGAATTTCAGGGCTACTGTTAGGAAGTACTTCATGTGTGTATTCGTATGCATACACAGTAAAAGATATGTATGTAGTATGTCACAGGTATGCAGAAAAATGGCGGCAGCCTGCCCCCTCCAATATGCTCTTCAAAAAAAGATTGTAGGTACTTTTTGGTAAATAGGAAACTTGGTTTCAGGATTTGCATAGTCCTTGTATATTCTTTTCCTTGAATGCTGGAGATACTAAAATATAATTACTATGCTATCAGGTGAAGTACATATTTAATATAAATATGATTAAACTATATGTATATAAAGGTGTATTCTACTAGTATGGTTGAGACTAGTGATTCATGGTGACAACACAGGAAACCAGCCATGGTGATATTACAGTGTAGTGACATCATCTACATTAAGATCCCAGTATTTCTTTGCTATATTGTGTGTTCAACAAAGTTTTATTATGACATAAATTTATAACTACTATAAAGGAGTGCTGGATTCATACTTTTGACTTGAAAAAAGGACATGACATTGCATTTTTTCAAAGGTTTGCTTAATTCAGTTACACAGTATCTGCATGTATTTAATTATGTATCTCTACACATCTATCCTACAGAATCTCTTCTACTACAAATTGGAACACATATAGAAATACAGTTCCTAGTAAATGAAACATTTAAATGTCATAATACACGTGTATCTGTAAATATTTCTATAAAACCAAACCCTTTAAACTACTGGTTTAAGAACCTTAAAAGCATAGATTGCTGTACTTCCTGAAATTTCAGAGTGATCAAATTGCATATATTGTGTTTTACTCTGCCTGAAAATAAGGTCAGAGTGTGCCAGTTTTGTGTCATAGCATTGTGTGAACTGTTTGCAGAAATTGCTCATTCCTTTCATAATGGAAATAGGTGACAATAGGAAAAAAACCCAGGCTGTTTTGTGCCTGAAATTAATTGCCTTCAGAATTCAACATTTTCAAACCCAGCTAGTGGATGACAGCTATGGAGCTGCCATTAATTTCAGCATAAGTTTCTAATTATTTTAGTCAGGTCTGAAACATGTTCTCCCCAACTTTAATTGTCTAGCTAAAACAATCACTGTGGATTATACAAGAAACAAGTTGAAATGGAGTTTATTACTTTGTCACTTCAGTCCTAAGTCCATTAAAACCACTGTAAAATTTGATATTGAAGTCTTCAGGTACAGAATTTGTGCCAGTAATTTTTAATACGTGTCTCAGTAAAGACACCTATGTTAGTGTCCTACTTGTTCTCAGACACAGACGTGTTTTCTTCTAAAGTCACTCTGCAGCACAGTTTAATGTTTAAAGTAAACTTTTTTTTTTGTTTTATTCCCCTTCTAAAAAAACCAAAATTATTAATTAACCATATCTCTGAATGAAGAATAACAGTGAGGCTCTTAAGTTGTAGATAGTACTTCTTTTCCAACATGTTAGTCACACATCCATTACTAGCTGTATAATGTTTAGGTTTTCTATTATCTCATACAATAGAAGGGAAAATAATGTATTGTTGATTTTTGAGATTGTATTTATTTTTAATTAGCAGTTTCAAGTGAAGAGCAGATTACTCTCCTGTCTTCACAGAATACAAGTGAGCTAGTGACGAAAGTGAGTAATCTATTCCATTGATGACCAGCTGATCTCTCTTTAGAAGAGAGGACTGAAGCCTGATTTTATACATCATCCTCTGGCAACTGCATGCATGTAAATATAAACTTTTGGACTCCAATCCAAAGCATTTTATCTGGTGGTGGCACAAACTGACAAAACCAGAACACTAATTCAAATATATTTTTCAAAATTACTAATTTTGAAAAAAAAATAATAAAAAAACTGATTTTCAGACCTATTATGCAGAAAGATTATGAAGAGTCAGATCTAGCCCCTTAGGATTAAGACGATGTTGCTTGAGCAGCTTGATTGATGCCTCTTGTAGTTATGCATGAGAAGATAGAAGAGTTTACATGGAAAAAATGCCTCACTCATAATGGACTAATAAATTTTTGAAGTTTTTATAGAGACCTCATGTTTCAGACAACTTTATACATAAGCTTTAATTAGGAGTCTTGTCTCTTTGTTGCTGTAGTTCCTTCTTCATGTCGAGTCACATGCAGTTTACATTCCACAAGTTTCAGCTTTATTTCACAATTCCCTGCTGTACTTCTTCAGAGACTTGCACTAATTTGAAAGATAAGCTTGAACACTGGACCTTGAATTAAAAAAATTTAGTTTGGCCAGAGTGTGAGAAATTATGAGGGCTGGATTTTTAGGTCTGGAAACATCACAGAATCTGGCCTGGTAATTAGTGACACTTGCTAAATGCAGCTAATTCCAACACTTAAGAAATTTTATCTTTGTCATTGCTAGATGAATGGAAATTGCATGGGAAAGTTTATTTTCCACATACAGAAGTTTGTTTCCATAGAGAAACTCATCTCTAAGTACCACTGTTTGTAATTTTATATTTATGTGACAATGCTATATAATAGCTAGTTTCCACTAACTTTCACAGCATGAGCTTGTCATGCCAGGGCCTAAGGCATGCTCAAATGCCCATTTGAAGTCAGTTATAGGATTCCCATTTACCTCAGCGAGAGCTGGACTGAGCTGTATAAAAAGTGAAAGAATGGCTCAAATCCAACTTTTTCACCTATAGAGAGGGACCAAACTCTTACTTTTGGTAACACCTGCCTCACTTGCTATTTGCTGTATTCAGCTATTCCTGCTAATGCCCAAGATACCTTACAGATGTAACTGAAGTTAGAATTTGAGCCCTCTAATGTGTTCACATGGCAAACACCTGCATGCGTGTCTTAAAGAATGTAGTGTGAAATGCACTGTAAATAGTTTTAACATACATTTCTATTATAGTTTAATAAAAATCTTAATCATAGTCACCAGCCACTGAGTTTGTCCATTTGTATGCTTTTATCTTAAAAATATTTGAAAAAATATATAGTTTCTGGGCACGGTATTTTTGTACTAGGTTCAGGGGGTTACTCTGTATATTATGTTTTGCCTCTAAGCAGTATTAAAGTCTTCTGAATGTTATGTGTTCTTGCTTGCATCTGTCCTATGACTACTTAGGTGCATTACTTAAGAGAATCATTAGTCCTACTTGCTGTACAGCTGATAGAGAACATGGAGTCATATAATTCTCTATGGTCAAACTGCTGCTTATTACTTATTTTCTCATTCTTCTCTTTATACTGTTTTCATGCTTTTTAAAATAAAAAGGATTATGTCAAATTTTGTTAATATTATTGAAGCAGAATGTCAAATCATAGAAACATAGAATCATAGAATCTTAGGGGCTGGAAGGGACCTCGAGAGATCATCTAGTCCAACCCCCCCCCTGCCAGAGCAGGGTCACCTAGAGTACATCACACAGGAACTCATCCAGGTGGGTTTTGAATGTCTCCAGTGTTCCCTGATTCAGTTAATTCCTTCTGTAAATTTGTATTTTATAATAACTTATCTAGGTCCTAGAAATTCTGAAGATAAAAACTGCGCTATTAATATCAAGATACTTATAAGTACTACTGAGATAAGCCAGTGGTAAAAGTACTTCTCGTTTGGAACCTCTGCTATTATCCACTAGAGAGCGCTGCAGCTACAGTTATTAGGGGTTGCCAGAAACCAGTTTATTGGATAAATAGAACCGGCAAATACATCTGTTACACAGATCCATCTTCATCCTCTGCCCTCAAAAATCAATTCCTGGGGTAGTATGTCAGAGATATGGAAATATTCAACCCAGTGACTTCAAACAAAATTGTGAAAAAAATTTTTTTTACAACATGAGCCACATCATGTGCAAACTGATCCTAGAAGTAATTCCAGACCAATGGGCTTCTTAGCCATTTCTGTTCTTTGCCTGTAAGGTTCTCCACAGCAACACTTCTGGCTTGACTTTTTTTAGCTCTAAGCAAAACCAAAAAGTATGTGCCTCCCTGATAAACAACAGTCTCATTGAAAAAGTTATGAAGGGCTAGATTTAGTTCAGTGTAAAGCACAAGTACTGTTTGCTTGACCCAGCTGCAATTTATCAGTTCAACTGAACAACTGTCTATGTATATCTACATATATCAGGCAAGCATTTGCTGTTGGAACTACAGTCTTTCCAGCCCACTCACCAACCTCATCATGCTTCTGCTTAGTTGTCACTGGCCCATTGGATGTTTGAATCAATTTCTGAGGAGTGGCAGTTTTCAACAGGAGTATTAGAATATATTTCTTACCCAGCCCAGAAAATAATATAACCTTGAATGAGGGCATTTTTATTGAAGATTTAGGTAAAAAAAAAAAGTAATACACTCAGTCTTTCACACCTTTCATAACTGTGATGCCTTTTTAACAAATGGAAGAGACAGTTGGGTCCTTCCTCTAACTTTATTTTTAGTAACAGTGGTGACAGCTAGTGCTGACATGCATTTCACATTCCCATGAAATCTCACCCTTTAAGATTTTTCAGAAATAGTTCAAATATGTGAGTTTGTTACAGTAGTAAGCTTTAGGATCTAATTTTCTTGAATCTGGTAGCCATTGCCTTTGTCAGCCCTTAGAAGAGAATAGCATTTCTTGGTATGTACAGAACTTTAGAATTTAAATTTCAGTTGAAAAATATCACAAGTTATAAAACCAGTACATTTTCACTTCAGTATTTACAATTCAGAATTTAAACAACTGGCTGCATGTTTTCCTCCCATTATTCCAAAGCGCATATTTTATTTAACACTGACATTTATTTTTACACTTCCTGAGAGATTGAACTTTTCTCCAAACAGTTGCTTTATTTTCTGTTCTGAATCTATACTACCAAGATAAAATAATCTTTCCTTCTAAAATATGGGTATAATCAGCCATAGCCTCCTAATGCTCACCCAGTGCCTCTAAATGGCTGATAAATCAAAGAATCACAGAATGGCAGAGGTTGTAAGGGACCTCTGGAGATCATCAAATCCAGCCCCCCTGCCAGAGCAGGACCATCACAGAATCCAGGGCAAGTCACTCAGCAACACATCCAGACAGGTCTTGAAAGCTTCTAGAGGAGGAAACTCCACAACCTCTCTGGGGTGCCTGTTCCAGTGTTCTGTAACCCCTACAGTAAAGAAGCTTTTCTTCATGTTGAGGTGGAACTTCCTGTGTTCTAGCTTGCATCCGTTGCCCCTTGTCCTGTATCACAGGGCACAAATGAAAAGAGATTGGCCCCTCCTTCTTGACACCCACCCTTCAGATATTTGTGTACATTAGTAAGATTCCCCCCTCAGTCCTCTCTCCTCTAGACTAAACATCCCCAGGTCTCTCAGCCTTTACTCTTAAGACAGGTGTTCCAGTCCATTAATCATCCTTCTAGCCCACTGTTGGACTCTCTCAAGTAAATCCCTGTCCCTCTTGAATTAAGGAGCCTAGAACTGGACACTCCAGATGTGGATTCTGTGATCTCTGCTCTACTGAGGGGGAGGACAAACTCCTAAGCTTGCTCACAAGGATGTTACGAGAGATCATGTCAAAAGCCTTGCTACAGTCAGATGGACCTCATCCACTGCTCTCCCTACATCAACTCATTCAGTTACTACATCATAGAAGGCTATCAGATTAGTCAACATCATTTCCTCCATGTTAGCTACTCCTGATAACTTTTCTGTCTTCCATGTGCTTAGAGATTACCTCCAGAATGAGATGCTCCATCATTTTTCTGGGGATGGAGGTGAGGCTGACTGGTTTTTAGTTTCTTATATCATCCTTCTTGCCCTTTTTGAAGACTGGAGTGACATTGGCATTCCTCCAGTCCTCAGGCACCTCTGCTGTCTTCCATGACCTTTAGAAAATGATGGAGAGTGGCACAGCAACATCAGTCAGCTCTCTCAGAACTCGTGGGTGCATCCCATTGGGGCCCACATTCGGTTTACCTAACTGATCTCTAACCCAATCCTTATCAACCAGTGGAGAGTCTTCCTTCCTCCAGGCTTCCTCTCTTACACCCAGGGTCTGAGATTCATGAGGGCTGGTCTTAGAAGCAAAGACTGAAGCAAAGAAGGTATTCAGTAACTCGGCCTTCTCTACAACCTCTGTTACCAGGGCTCCCACCTCATTCAGCAGTGGACCCATATTTTCCTTATTATTCCTTTTAGCACTGATGTATTTGAAGAAGCCCTTCTTGCTCTCTTTTACTTGATTTGGCCTTCCTTGTTGCCTTCCCATATACCCTGACAATGTTCCTGCAGTTCTCCCAAGTGACAAGTCCGCTCTTTTCTTCCACAAACCATGAACTTCTTTCTTCCACGAGACCTTTTTCAGGAGCTCACTGCTCATCCATGCAGGTCTCCTTCCTCCTCAACCCAAATTTTTCTCAAAGGAATGCACCTATCCTGAGCTTGGAGGAAGTGATATTTGAAAATTAACCAATTCTCTTGGCCTGCCCCCCCCACCTTGTAGAGTCTTAGCCCACCAGATTCCTGCAAATAGATCTTTGAAGAGTACAAAGTTAGCCTTCTGGAAGTCTGGGGTTGTAATCCTACTTACTGCCCTGCTTCTTCCTTGTAAAATACTAAACTGTACCATGTCATGATCAGCCTTAACATCCCTGACCAGACCTTCTTTATTTGTTAATAGAAGGTCCAGCAGTGCACCTCTTCTTTTTGGGTCTGCCACTACCTGCATCACGAAGTTATCATTGATGCACTGCAAGAGTCTAAGGCATGTGATCTAGAGGTTACTTCCAGCTCTCTGTATAAGGCCTCATCAACATCATCTTCCCAGTTTGGTGGTCTATAGTAGACACCTACAACAGTTTTGCTCACATTTCCGTGTCCTTAATTCTTACCCACAAGCATTCAACATGTTCTTCCTATTCTTTACACAGGTTTCTTTTGTCTAACATCAAAGATCTTTAACAAAAGTGAGGTATAAAATCCAAGGTTAAATCATACCGCTAGTTTATATATATATGTTATACATTCATAAATAGGCAATTCTTCAGAAACCTTTTTGTCATACTAAACTCAATGGCATACTATTTTATGATAATTATGGTTTTTTTTAATGAAAGGAAGTTCATTTTACAGATAAGTAGAGGGATTAATTTTTTCAAGGTCCCATAGAAAGTCCATTTCTGAGTCGGAAATAGAACCAGGATCTGAGTGTCCATTCTGCTTTTACATGAGAGATGAAGAAACTAATGTTTTGTCTTGAAGCCATCTTTTTCTTTCAGGTATACAAATATTTAAAGATCTGAACCATATAGGGTGTTCTCTTGCTATTATGCTCAACTTAGAACTCTGAAGCTCACTATTTCACAGATGAGATTAGATTCAAGTTGCTAATCCAGATAATCACACTAATCATTGGTGGAATTTGGAGCTATATCACAAGAGAAAAGTGTTTGATCAGCAAATAGCTATGTTGAAATAAACTAAAAGTCCAGTTCAAATTTTGGAAAATCTGAAAAGACTGATGCAGAGACTTTCAATACTATACATTATTAGCTCATTGGACTATAACTCAACCCCTCCTTTTAATCACCTTCCATATTCTGAACAAAAGAAACTAGTTCCCTAAATTTGCCTGCTAATAAGTATTTGCCTGAAAAATACACAAAAAGAGTATTAAGCTATATAGTTAAATACCATAGCCTGACACAAAGCCCTACAGGTCAACTGACACATCAGTCTCTATGCGACAATTAACAAATGTCACTAATACTCAGAGATTCATATAACCTTTATTGGAAAAGCACACTTATTTTTATTGGCAATTGTTCACTGACATCATCTTTTCACTGAAACTAGACTAGATTCTACTATTCCAGGTAATCCTAGGATTCATTTTAGCATGTAGTAATGGATGAAGTAAATACCAGAGTACTGTTTTAAGAAAATCCTGCATTTTGCTTCTGTGTTTTTATTTAACCTGAAGCTTATTAGCTCATGCACATCAGTTCTCTCCAATAATTAACTCTCAAAAACATGCAGTACTCTATGGATCAGAACCATGACACAAAGTAAAAACTAGTGTAGACAGGCACTTAAGAGGAAGTTTTAAGATTGACAGCCCACTACTAACTAATCAGACAAATGGATCTATACTCACTGGAAATTTCTAGGTAATCTTCCAATGTTGAATCCATGTTGAACAGATTGCATACTATCAGCATCCAGGAGATTGTCCTTGAACCTAAACGAAACCAGAAACTTAGCAAACAAGCAGTGAGAGTAGGACAAAATCTATCTCATATATGATTTAATCCTGCTGCAGTACAACACCCAATTGCAATATATACTTTGAAATTATTTATCCAAGAGATGGCATTAGGTAGGCTTGATTTGAACTTCTTGTTGCTAGGCCACCTGTAGTTATGCTAAAGTTGGCTATACTGGCATAGAATTATCTATCTACCTAGTTATTATATTGATATAAATTTGAGGATTTTGGCTTAAATGCTTAGTAAAACGTCACAATAAGGGATCCAGGGGCATTTAAATTATTTAAGTCCTGAAACATCTTTGCAATCCATCCCAAGACATATAGAAGAATCATGGAGTGGAAAACATGCATGGACTCTGCCGAATCACAGCTACTTGACAGAAACCAGTTAATCTGCATGGTTTTAACAGGAATCCATATCTCTTTTAATATGTAACTCCTATATAATATTATTTATCTATTACATTTCTGCTGGCACTAAGCCATTATCACTCAATGGTAGAGCTGAGTTCTACTGTCCTAGCCAATTTTAGGCAAAGCAACTTGAACACAAGCCCCAAACAATAAATAAGGCAGATTAATATAACCCACCGCAAAAGCATTATTGTCACCCTGACCTTTGGAACCTTATTGTCGATTATCATCATAATACAGCTTGGTATGATTATCACAGACTGGCATTATGAGATTGGCATAACCATATAAGTTAATAAGTTATTTTCATCCACCTCATTTAAAGATCAAACTCCAAAGTTTGTCCATTTTCAGCATTCTGAAGCTGACATGTTGAAGAAAGCCAAAAAGTCAAGAATATGCACCCCTAACTTTCATGATTTTCACACAACCAGCAATACTGAAACCCAAGTTTTTCAATGCAGCATCTAAGCAAAACTTGTAGGTTTTAAAACCACACAAGAAAGAAACAGAAGAAGGAAAAAGGTTGTGGAATACATATATATATAAATTTAAAAAAACAAAAACAATTTAAATTATAATTTTAGAAGGAAACACAGCTTTTATAGGAACTCCAAAGAACTCTGAATAAAGTTTGCATCATGCAATTCTAGTACATGGAAGAAAACTGATTTTTTTAGTACTTTGTAAATCCTAAGTAACTCATGTAAATGGTGCAAGATTAAAAAAGATGGCTGCTGCACTGACATTTCATCAGACCACAGAGAAAAAGTTCTTTATGCTGTCAGGGCAACACCAACATAGAGGCACCATGAAACTCATAAATATTGATCACCTGTGGAAATTCTGACTTAACTGACAGATCTCTGGGGATGATCTGAACAGGACCCTATGGATTCATGCCCTGTGAGGAAGAAGGGGAAAACAGGACAGAAATAGAGCAACAAGCTTTGATGTGAAATTCAGGACTCAGCTACTTGCTACTCCCCCGGTGAAAAGGTCTGGAGTTGACTTGTTAGCCTGACTTCTGGAAAAGCACATCTGAGCGATCTTCCTGTTAGTTGAGGACTTGCTCCAGAAGACTCTCCCCCTTTTTCAAGGTTCAGAAAAACTGCAGAAGTAATTTTGATGTAGAATTTAATATTTAACCAGCAGATTGTCCCTACTATGATTTATTTTAAATATATAAACAGTACTTCAGGTACATTAGCATTTCTTATATGAAATTAATCAGCAGGTTCTCAACAAGGATATGGAACACATCTAAAAACCAAAAAAGCTTTATTCATTTCTTATTAGATTTAATCTAAGTCTGAAGTAAGGTGAATTATTCCATTTTCTACTGGATACAACAGAAGCAGCTCAAAATTGCTCTCTACCACCATCAGAAAGAAAACCTTCTGCAAAGACTATAAAGAGAGTTAACGATTTTGTTAGGCAACAATAAACTGGATGAACTATAACCAGATACGAGGCACTTTTGTTTATGTAGATATACTAAATAAATAATACAGCTTGACAATTATAACTACAAAGGTCAAGACACACTTCAATGAAACAAAAAGAGAGAATCTGACTCTAGTAGAAACTAATTTTGCCCATTTTCTGAGCTGGCAGAAGGGTAAGGATGGGCATCAATAATCATTAGGCACAACACTGGGCATGGGCTATGACACTTTTGAGAGTTTGGATCCAGCACCATGCTAACATAACTACGCATCTTCCATTTTATAGTTGGCTGATTTTTACTCAGTTCCAATTTCTCTCTAAGTCAAATGTCATGCCTGCACCTGAGAATGCTCCAGTTCACAGAAAGATGGAATACTTCAATTTTGCCTTTAGCAAAAGACATTCATTCTGGATTTCTAATATTTATGTAGAGATAGGACTTCTACCAAAATTATCCCAACTTCTTTGCAAATTTTATTTCAGAACTTTAATGTAAGTTGAGGTGATAAAAAACTGCATGAAAATGTGGGAAGAAACTGCATATAAAAACTACATTATGAGACCTAAATAGTGGTGTTAAATAGATACTGTAAGGTACTTCCCTTACCACCATTAAGAATAAACAGCCTGAACACCTTCCATATGGCAGGCTTCATTACCATGCAACACAGCAATATACGAGATAGAAGACAGAACATATAGCTAGTACAGGGACTCTCTCCCAGCTGCAGCTGTGCAGGCTCTCCAGGTTAGTGCTCCAACATATTCAGCATGACACCATGCTGGGGGCACTGCACACTCACAGGAACAGTTCATTTTGCAAATGAAGTTCTTCATATCCCCTTCTCTTCCCCACACAGTTCTGACAACCCCTCCAGGTTGGAAACATCTGCTGTGTAAGAGAAGGTGACTTACTTCAAGTGAAATTAATTAGGAAACACTAACTAAAGGAGCTCTGTTGGCAGATCTGAGATAATCTCTGGCAAGTAGTTCTGGGAGAGTCTTCTTGAACTAAATAGCTGAATTTGGAACATAAGGTGTACACAATTACAAGAGACTATGTGGTACCCATGTTTCAAAAAACCAAAGGGTCTGGAAAAGTTAATCTTAACTCCAGTGCTTCTAGCACCCAGTT
>NW_009953484.1:1283137-1291112 GCF_000747805.2 Chaetura pelagica | reverse complement strand
TTCCCTACATCACTTGCAACAATATGAACCTACACTCTTTTTTCTTTGCTTTTCATCAAGTGATAAACACTTGTTGAGCCATTCTGTTAGCCAGATACTATTGATTTAAAAATTTAAGCTAACTGGAGTGAAAAGCCACACTATTCTAGTATTGTTACCAAAGTACTAAATGTATAGTTACACCTCAATAAAACCTCTTGTTCGAGACTGCAACCTGTGGATGTACAAGATTTTGATAAAATAAGACACTCAAAATTTGGTATATAGAGCACAACCTACCACCTGTGTACTAAGTAAAATCCAATTTGGCATTCAGGATTTACATCCTGAATTTATAGATAGCAAAGCTGATGCCACCCATGCAAACAGAATAATAACAACCCCAAACCCAGTTAAGACAAAAGCTGGGCCAACAGTTTTGCTCAGTTTCAAGTAGCACCAACTAGAGGGAAAAGGGAGTGGGGGAAGAAGCAGCTAAATCAGGGAAGACTTACATTCTGCATCAACCTTGAACAGACAAAATCCAGAACCTATGGAAATCAACCACATCAGGCAAATTAATTGAGATGCCCATCCTTTTCTGTTGTACAAAAGGGTTAGATGCACACAGCATTCACTGAATGTGTTACAATGACGAAAATTTGTACAATCTGCTCAGAATTTAAATAATAAAGAGTGAGGACATGAATACAGAATATCATCCCAATTTTCACAGCTCAGCACTACACAAGAAGCAAACGAATAGTTTTCTGAAACTACTTGTAGACATTTAGTAAATCCTCTGCCCCATGCTTACATTCTCTACCAAATTATAACAGAGATTTGTGTTTGGTTTCTTAGGTAAATATATTTCCTCCCATTGCATACTCTTCCACAAGCATGAATATACGAGATAGAAAATGCCAAAAAATTTTCTTAGTCTAATTATTGCTTTCACTAGAGAGTTGATTTTTACTACAACTTGCATATGGTGAATAAAATGAATAGATTAACAGTTTTTAAGATAAGCAGTAACAATTATTTGGGGGCAATAAGGGAGAGATGCGGCAAGCAGTGTGGTCACAATTGAAAATTTGATTAAACTACAGTAAACTTCTCCTTGAAAAGATCAGTGCATCAGTTGAGCTTTAGTCAGCCACATCATCCTGTAAATTGCTTTCAAGATAAGCCAGTAGATAAATTCTCTTTGTAAAGATCTGTTACTTCAGAACAGTCCTCCTACAGGCAGAAACATGGCACTTAATGGTACCTGGAAAATAGACAGAAATGAAAACTATGAAAAGTTCATGGAGGCCATGGGTAAGTCTTACTTTTCCAATGCCTTCTACAAAAATAATACCACTATGGCTGGATACAAAATTCAGCTGTCTAGCAACTACCTCGTAGCTAGCCTATCTTTTTGCTGTTTGCTGTTCTGCCCTTACATAGTGCACTACATTTATTTTCAAAAGATTCCACAGGGGGAGGAAAGACTGAGAAATGTTCTGATTTTAATTACACTTGGTTAATCTTAAGAAATTTAACTAATTCCACAGATTTAGTTCAGCTGAGAAAAGAACCTCTAAGTCTCCATTTAAGGAAAAGGCTAAGAGAATTTCAATTATCAACTTTAAGCAGAATTCTATGGCAGGATTATTATTTTGATAACGTGAAACTAGTTTAAAAATTGCATAGGGAGGAGATAATAACTCTTCAGTTTTATAGAAACACATGATTCAAATAATTTTCACATCCTCATAGTTAAAGTTTCTGCAAACTATGAGTTACATGGATATACGCATAACCATCCCAATTGGTTTGTATTCTATCTGTAGGAGTGAATACAGCCCAAATAAAAAGTGAAGAATTAAAAAAAAAAAATTGTGTCAGAATGCTGGAATAAATTTGCTTGACCAGATAAAAGTAATTAAAAAGAGATTAATATCATGCTCCAGGTGGCTTTTTTAACTGATTGATGTTCTTCGCTTTTTCTAGGTGTTAACATGATGAAAAGAAAGTTAGGAGCCCATGATAATATGAAGCTCATTATCCAACAAGATGGAAACAATTTTACTGTCAAAGAATCAAGCAACTTCCGTACCATAGAAATTACATTCACTCTGGGAGTCAATTTTGAGTACAGTCTGGCTGATGGGACTGAACTTACTGTAAGAGACTTTCTAGATAATTATATATTTAGTATAATAACTTTATGAAGTACAGTTTCAAGATGAATTATTTGTCTTCCTAGATTTTAATTTAAATTTTACTTTTAAAGTGTGACTGTTCAAGAATGCTTGCAGTTTATATGCAAAACCACAAAGTAGTCTTAACCATTAACAGTTCAGTACTTTACTGTGAAATTCAGGATTCCACAGAGAGCCCAAAAAGCAGAGAATGTAGCAGTTTTCACATGATGAAATCCAGGTGATTGCAATTTTACTTCTTGTAATACTCAAGTACAGCACCTAGAATGCCAGAGTGCTGAGTGGATATTTGTAAGAAATTACTTTTTCTCTGTTGATACAATTAATCAAAATGAGGTGTACTGAGCACTAAAATAAAGAAATAATCTAGCTGGAGTATTCTGCAATTAAATAATTTAATAAACTAGTCGTTATTCACATTTCATTTTTCAGCCTTTCCATCAATGTCAAAAAAAAGCATTATTACACTGTTTTAACCTCTTCTCACTTTTAAGCATTCCTGAAGCCTTTAAATCAAATCCGTGTTATATCTGTTGTAAAATATTTGGGTCGGATTTTTTCCCCATTATAGGGTTCTTGGAACATGGAAGGAAATAAAATTGTAGGAAAATTTACTAGAAAAGATAACGGAAAAGTACTCACAGCATCCAGAGAAGTCATAGGTGATGAACTTGTCCAGGTGAGTTAAACAGTCACATGTAACTTTACAATATGATTAACTGAAAAAATGTTAAAAGCTGCTCTCAAAGAAGGAAATAAAATTTAAAAAAAAAATTGAAACCAGTTCTCAAAGAAAGATTTTCTTCAAGTCAAACAACCTAATTTATCTTTAGTCAAAATTTTCAAGTTGAGTAATCTATATATAGATGTGTTTTTACTGAAGGCCTTTTCCCAAGTGCCTTGTAACAGCCTTACCACAGGAGCTTACTACAAGGTAATGCTGTCAGTGGCTGATAAATCCCCTTTTAAAAAAAAGTTTGGGGTTGGGGCAGGGGATAACAGCACAGAGGAGTAAGTTTAAGACAGAAATGAAATGTTTCACAGTTCTGAGGTAAAGCCAGAAATGGAACTATAATGCTTTAAGATCCTTTCCACTAGTGGGTCACAAACTTCTGAGAAGAATAAAGAAATAAAAAAAACCCCTATGTTATGATAAGGTGTGAGATATCAAAAACATAAAATACAACCCTTCCGTGTTTCTTCACAATTCTAATAAAAGCAGTCACATAAAGGAAACTTGTGAAGTAGTGATTTGGGAACGTGGCACTTGAACTCTGGGTATTTTCTGAATCTGCCAAATGTTGTCCTGTGGCCGTTCAAATTTTTGCATAGAGAATTCATGCCCGTTGACAACAAGCTGCTTTCCCCAGAGTCTGTACAGGGGCTGGTAGTCCCCACATGGCCACCAGCCACAATTAAATCACTATTGATCATGTCTCAATAGCATCTGTGAAATGAAACTTTGTAATAACACCACTGATTTTTCTTCTTAATTTCTTAACAGGTCTATGTATATGAAGGAGTTGAAGCAAAAAGAATCTTCAAAAGAGGCTAACTACTTTACCCAGAACCAAAAAACAATGAAAAATGACCATTTTTCTACATAGCCTTGTATCCCCTCACAGCAGCTTTTAAGCTGCAACTACTTAGCCCAGATGAAAACAGAGTAGTTTCTTTTGTTTACTTTTTTGCCTTGAATAAACAAAATCCAATTACAATTTGATACATATGCTAAAACATTATTTGTTCTGAGTCCTACCCAAGTGCTATACTCTAAAAGGCTGCAGAAACTATCTTCTATAAGCAGAACTTAAATATTTTTTGCACTGGTTCTCAAACAGAAATTTAGCTTATTTACTGTATTATTTCTATTCATAAACAGTTTCTCTGCCTATTGAATATTGTGTAATACGGACGGCAAAACCCAAAAAAACCCTGACAAGACCCAAGTCTCTAAGACTATTGTATGTGATATGGAATAAACATAAAATGTGGTGTGAAAATACAACTCACAAATAATGTTATTTTCAACCCAGCCTCACCTCTCGAGTTGCACTGTTTCTAAGGGTTGCAGTAAAACTGCCCCTCGAGGTTCAGTACTAGTTACTATCTGCTGTGTCCCTCTAACTCTGCCCCTTAGTGGTCATCTACTCCTGTTCTTGTATCTGCAGGGCAGCCTGTTTCCCAGCCCTGAACCCCTTCTCACATATCAGCAGAACAAACCTGCAGCCAGCAGTGAGCATCTAGATAATCTTCTGCCATGTGCTTATTCACATGCTGTTACAGGTCCAATTTAAAATATAATTTCTGAACAGGTACACTTACATTATTATTATTTCATTGGTTTTTTAAAATACCTTGCAAAATTTACTCTCCTGTTTTGTCTCTCATTGACTGTGTTCTTACTGGCCATAAATGAATTTTAAAAGAATTCCTTTTTATTTTTTTAATTTTTTTTTAGTAATAACTGAATCCTCTCCTAGTCCGTATTTTTTGTGGTCTTCAGCGTCTCACAGCTCCCTCTACTGCCAAAATGCTTTCATGTCGCAAACAGTATTCGAGTTAGGAGTAGCACAGATCACCCTTCTTAAAGAAATTGGATTTCCTCTCCCACATATTGATTGTATGCAACTTCCAGCTTATACATTTTTTACATATTCACCTTCCAGTGAGTAGATATACCACATATATAAAAATGACGAGAATACTATTTTAATCAGTCCTTCAATTTTCAATTACAAAGAGATGTAAAACTGAAAAGCAAAGGTACAAAAAACTAAAAAAAACCCACAACCAAACAAAAACTACACACTAAATCCGGAAACAACACTATTACATAATTCTGACTGTCTACAGGCCATTTTGTTTACATATAAAACCCCTTAAAAGGGAAAAGGGATAAAGAATACTGGCTTGCATTAAGCTATGTGACAGATGCTTTCAGTTAAGCTATGAATGCTGAAAAAGAAGCCCTAACCACTGAAGTGCTGTTACAGAATTTGACCTTCATTATCAGCTGCATGTCATTATTGCTTCTAAATTGCATTGAAGCATATTAGCAATGACACATCAAAGGTTTCAGGAAATTGGAGAATGCCACTTTCTTTTACAGATTTTACTGGCTGGAATGAAAGGTGTATTGAGCTCCTGACTATGTTCTCTTTCCTCCTCAAGTACGCTGACCTTTTATGTCCTGCAGCCTTCTGGTTCAGAAAGTCAAACTCTAGCCCATACCTGGTGTCAATGCACTTAACTCTGCTACACCCAGCTCAGTAACAAACATCCTGATTCACTGTTATTTTGATCTAGGTTACCGAATTTTATTGACTGAATGATTGGCTACAATAACCAGTAGGGTATTTTTTTTCAATGAGTATTTGAAAAATCATTTCAGTTAATTCTGAATTACATACAGGGCCGGAAGCTAAAAAGTAGTCTGATAGTTCTTTACATTAAATGAGCTGTAACCATTACCAACGGTCACTCGCAGAGGTGAATAGCTCTGGTGCAGGCACGTCCGCAGCGGGGTAGAAAATCGGCGAAAAAGGTTTTTTTTCCGGAGCTTCCGGACAGCGCCAGAGGACAGGCAGCTCCTCAGAGGGCTGAGGAGGCGGCATGGGCGGAACCAGCACTCTGGGCAGCAGATGCAAATGGTCCGTAATTGTTACAAACAGCGTAGGGTGCGGTGACCACAAATGTTGGAATTCAGGATCTGTAGGGCAACAAGCAGGGCCCGCAACAAGCTCACTACCCTCAACTTCAGGAGAGCAGATTTCAACCCCTTACAGAGATCTGGTTGGTAGGATATCACGGGATAAAATCCTGGACTGGAGAAAAGCCCAAGAATGCTGGTCAATATTCAAAGATTACTTCCTCCAAGCCCAGAAGCAAAGCATCCCAAGAAAGAGGAAGGTAGGCAAGAATGCCAGGAGACCTGCTTGGATTAACAAAGAGCTCCTGGACACTCTTAGATGAAAAAAGAAAGTCTTCAGAGGGTGGAAGCAGGAACAGGTAGCCTGGGAGAAATAACAAAGAACTTGTCCAAGAAACAAGGGATCAGATTAGGAAAGCTAAAGCCCAGAGAATTAAAACTGGCCAGGGACATCAAGGGTAATAAGAAGGGTTTCTATAGCTACATCAGTGGTAAAAGGCAGAGGGAAAACGTGGGCCCTCTCCAGAAGGAACAGACCTAGTCACACAGGATATGGAGAAGGCTGAGGTACTGAACAACCTTTTTGCCTCAGTCTTCATGGGTAGGGGTTCTGGCCACACCATCCAAGTCACAGAATGCAAAGGCAGAGACTGGGAAAAGGAAGATTCACCTACTGTAGGAGAAGAGCAGGTTAGAGGCCATCTAAAGAACTTGGAAGTGCACATGTCCATGGGACTGGAACAGGTTGTAGATGCCCCATCCCTGGAAGCGTTCAAGGCCAGGTTGGATGGGGCCCTGAGCAACCTGGTCTAGTGGGAGGTGTCCCTGCCCCTGCAGGGGGGTTGGAGCCTGATGTTCTTTAAGGACCCTTCCAACTCTAGCCTTTCTATGATTAGGACTCTATGAAAATATAAATCAATACGAGAACCCAAAAGTATTTACCAACTCCAAATACTGCAAACAGATGTGGTCAGCAGTTGTACACAAAAATGAAGGATCTTGAAAGACTCAGTCTCCAATACTTGGAAGTAATATAATCAATTAAAGGGATGAAGGAGAGTGGTACAGCTTCAATAAACTAGTAAGATAATTATATTAGAATGTGAACGAGATAGGCTCATAAATTTGACTAGGAGACTTTTGTTTCCAAGGCAGGAATTTCAGAATTACATTACTTTACAACCTAATAGGAAACTGTATGCTTTGGGGAAACTGACAATCCACAGCTCCTTTTGCTCAAATGAAGTAATACAGATGAGTACAAGCCTTACCACCTCACCTACCACACACATGTTTAGCCAATAATTGCTATATGAACACAAATTCAATCTCATCCTTGTTTCTAATGATAGAATTAATTAAGGAAAATAGCTACCTCTAAGTGCCTGGTTACAAGAAGTTAAACTCTGATCAGATACACCTGGCTCTGCATTTTGCAGCAAGTATTGTTTTTTTTCTCTTACTATGTGGCTAAAAAGGGTTAATAGCTACAATTATAAAAGTTTTTGTTTAGTATACTCCTTTCTGGTCACTCTTCTAGACAAAACAAAAATACTTGCACTCCTTAAAATACTGATCTGGCTGCAATGAGGGTAGTACATCCCAACTAGGGAGTATGGAATCAGGTTTTGCAGCTTAACTTTTAATTTCTTATGCAATTTTATGTCGTGAAAATAACACAGTAATCCCCATCTACATGAATTTTTCCAGCTTGTTTAGGGTGTACAAGCTCCAACCAATCTTCAAGGACAGGAGCACATGTTAACACATTCCCGATTTTCCTAGACTTCTTCAGAACACGATTTCCCAAAAAGGTCTTTTAGTTCATTCAAGAGTACCCATCACCTGCTCTGCAAGAAACTGCATCAAGAAGAACTTGTGAATGTTTATTTCCTCACAAACCCCAGGACAGCTCAACAGAACAAGGCCAAGACGGGCTCGACAGGACTCACCACCTGTTTTCCCCCACATCCGTATCTCACCTGGCTAAGCTCAGGCCCCTGAGGACCGCCAAGGAGCAGCAACCAGTAGCGCCCAGGTGCTACCACATAAATGTCGGCCACCAGCTCAGAGAAACCCTCGGCAAGCGCTGCTTCATCGCCATGAGCTCTGTCCCCCAGCCCTGCCGCCCGGCCCC
>NW_009953484.1:1261126-1282679 GCF_000747805.2 Chaetura pelagica | reverse complement strand
GCTGGGGAGCTCATGGGTCACCCCGCGGAGAAGCCTGGGCGAAGGTGTGACTCGAGGCTTTCATCTTCCTGGAGCATCCCTGAAGCCTGGGCTCAGAAGCCCTGGGAAGTAGATACCTCCGGAAGAATGTAAAGCTAATGCCAAGCAACCAGCAGCTAGATTTTATTTATTTTTATATATATATATATGTATATCAGGTTTTGGATCACAGAGTTTTGCTTGATGCTTTTTTCCACAGGACTGTGTAGTACTGCAAAATTAACCAGACTTGTTCTGTTCTCTCTAGAGCCACTGTCTAATCACAGGATGCACCTTATGAAAACAAGCACAGGAAGAGAAGGACCATTTGTGCAGTATAAACGACTGGGAACACAAAGCCCCCTGCATCTGAATGCAGGTGTCTAATATATACACTATTTGGCTGTATCATAAGTATTACTGTTCAGGTTTTTATCTGTATCAAGTCTGTGTTCTAAACTGCGCCTTAGAGGTCACTTAAGACAGCTTGACTGTTTTTTTGTAATTAGTGTGTAAAGGTTTGTGAAGCAGAAATTAAAATACATACTGTTTCAATAAAATCAACTACAAGGACTGACTGTAGACTGGCTGAGAATAAAATCTAGCTCTTGTATATACTGTAACTCAGATGTTTTACTTTCAAAAAGTTAATAATCAGGGTCTGATGCTGTTTGGTTTTCTGCTACCCCTTTCTTTTGTAACACAGCATGCATGAAGTTCTAGCTTCATCAGTTACTGTGCATTCTGAAATATGGCAGTGTGTGTTACAGCAGTAGCAGTCTTCTGTCCTTTCTTACTGTTTTCAATGAAACAGATTTGATTTACTTGATACAAACAGTGAAGGGATGACATAAGAACAGCCTTGTAGCTGAGTAGCTGGCAGGTTACATGTGAAGTTCTCTCTTCTATGGCTGACTGTAAGCAGACCTTTATAGGTAAGAGGTTTCAACTTCACATGCCCCATCAAAATGTCCTCTGTCTAACCACAGGGAGACTTCCAAAACAGTGATAAATCAAAATCAAGAAGACTTGCATTCTCAGGAGGGAGAAAAGAAAGCAAATACTTAGAGTAGGCTTTTTACCTGATCAGGTTTTGGGGAAGAGTCTCTTCAATTATGGATGAAGGGGGTTCAGTTTTCTTGAGTATTTTTCCCTTGTCAATACTAGTTCCTAATTCTGAGAAGTACAATTCATAGGTGTTTTCTTTCACAAATAACTAGATTTCATAGACTTTGGATTGTAGAGTGGTTCAGTGTCTTCTAATGCATTAAATCCAAACAGGCTACTATCAGGTTAAATAGGATTTGGGATGCAAAAGTGGGCTTATGCTCTCCCCCTTTATTTCTCCTTCGTTGTTAAAGACAATTCTTCCATTGACAGTGGCTGTGCTTTAAGAACAGAGGTGCCTTTACCTGCTACCACTTATGATTTCATCAGGGAAATCTCAAGGGAACAGCCTATTAGGGAAGTACTGTAATCTTGCTCCATCTCCTCTTTTGGTAAGGAGACGAGAATAAGTCTTAACAGCCTTTAGAAAGTCAAAAGAAAGTTCAAGTTATCTTCTAGTAATTTAGTTTTTTTCCTTAAGTCAGATCTGAAACACAAGGTTTTACCCATCTTGGAAAAGTTAAAGCAAAGGGCAGGCTTATGATGCATTGGGCTCCTGGGAGCATATGATTACATATATCAAAGCAAATTTCACTTGTCCCTTACAAAGCAAAGGTAGTAAGACAGCACATGTAACTCAGTCAGCTAGTATTAAGATTGCTTCATGCAATCATTGCTTCATTGCTTCATGCTTCATGCAGAGATATTTAGAAAGTTAAATAGCTTTCACAGCTTTATAAACAAATACTTTAGAAGACTTAATGTTACTGTTCAAAAAAGGTAACTGAACCACCATCTCTGCAAAAGTTTAAACCAGGAGTAGCAGTATTATCTGTCACTGTTTAAAAATGTAGCTCTGGAAACCCAACTGATATTTTTTTAGTAGAAAAATGTGGAGTACAAAAAGAACAGACAACAAAGATATTTTAATTTTTTATCTGATAGTTTGAACAAGCAGAACTTTGCAAGAAAATAATTCTAAAGACTTAAAAATATATTAATTACAAGACTTGTTAATGTCTTTACTGTTACAAAAAATGTCTAGGCTCTTATACAAATCTATAGTCAGAAGGGGACATTTATAAAAAAATAAATAGGCACCCTAGGTAAGTTAAAACAAGTTATCACTTATTAGTTAGCAAATATTACATACATACATGGAGTCAAATATAAAAACAAAGGTGCCTCAATTAGCTATTTACTATAATTAAATACCTGGTAAACAAGGGTCACATAGAAAGTTGTCTGGTAAGATTGTTTCAAGCAAAGCAAGGAGACTGAAGTAAATCTAAATTACTGCAGCTACCCTAAAAATAAGTTTACCAGTTGTGCTTACTGGAAGCCAAATTCATTGGTATCAGTAATAGGCATTTCATATTGCTCATTGTACAGAAGTATGAACATTAATATGCATGTTTAAAAAATAAGTGTTCTACCATCATTCACAGTTGTTGCTGTGCTATGCATACATAAAAAATACTGTCATTTCAAATACAAGATTTTTGCAAAACATTTTACAAGTTATACATTATTTACAAATTTCAATAATCTTTGTTTGTACACAAGTATTAGAAGACAGTTTTACTAAACTGGCTATGTATATTATAGAACATTGCTAGATGAACTAGAAAAGTTTACAGGTTCTGAAATCTCATTCAAAAAAAATTAAATTAGGAATCTTCCAGCTTCTTACATTTTCAGGGTTCTTTTTCTGTATTCACCCAATTTTCTTAAAAAAGGGATCATTTTTTAAAATTTGCTGCTTACAGCAGCCATACCTAAACATGCATAATTATTTGCACTACAAATTCTAGAATTCAGTTTTTTCTAAGTGCTACAAGAAATCCTGAAGGTAGAAATCAGATTTAATTTGAGATACCTGGTTTGTTGCATATATCATTTTCCAGTTCTACTGTAAGCTACATGTAAATAAAACCAAAACATGACCTTGAGAGATAATGACCAAAACTACTGTTTCAATGTATACCTTGGATAATTGTGCTAAGACCTGTCACCATTTGGTTGAAGCTCTAAAACTTGCATAAGGTTTATAAGCATAAAAAAGCCTGATTAACAGTGCAAGTATAAGCAAAAACGTTTATTAGGTATACTGAACCTTCTTGCATTATTTTCATAACTAAAAGGCATTGATGTTTAGATGTAAGCAGCAGCACCCCAAGTTAACACTCTAGTATGAAAAATGGCAAAGTTTGTGTCAGGTTTTGCTGACATTAATTCTAAATTATACCTTGTTCAATGTGACAGTAAGACTGAAAAAGAACTCCAAGCCCCTGCCTCTGCCACCACCAGACACAGTGGGGCATGTCACATACTCAGGGCTGCCATGAGAGTGGGATCCTGTTCATTGTCCTTTCCTCCCCATACTGTGCTGGGCCTCAGCACTCACTAGACAGTCCAGTGCACTGATTTAACTAACCAAATGAAAGCCAAATAAATCCTCCTCTTTGTTCCTGAAATCAGTCAGGTTAACAAAAGACATGGCAAACACCATAGCTGCCAAAACTGCTGGGCAAAGGGCAGGAGGAAGAGAGGAACCTCTTCATGCCCACTCAGCCTGAATGGCTGCAGTTCAGTCAGCCTGGTCTGCTCATTCAGAACATATCCATGTGCAGGACTGCTCCTGAGGAAAAAACATTATCAGTAAAATCAAATCCCCATTAAACATGGCTAAAAATGTCAAGCTTGAAAGGTAGGAAGTTCAATAAATAGCAGCACTGACTTTGCATGCAATTGTAGAATAAATCAGAACTAAATGTAAGTAGTAAAGGTATCTAAACCTTACAAAATTAATCTCTCATAGTTGCATAACTATTTTCAAATTAGCATCCTATTCTGTTATTTCAGTTTTTAGCTTATGTGGTTAAATTTCATTTTAGTAAGTTAAGCTATACACAGGGTGAACAAATCTGATAAATGTGTTTAAAAATGTACACTAACAGGGAGAAGGTATATTAATAGGACAGTCTATTACTGCAATTTACTTGAATTCCCTTTGAAAATCTTACTGAACGCTTGCAAACCAAAACCTTTTTTAAAGAACTATTAAGGCTTTTCAAATAAAGAGTTAGAAATTCTCTGGGTAAACTTGTATTAAAGACACTTGAAGGTTTGTGAAAGCACTGACTTGGAGAAGTCAATTGAATAAAAAGTCACCTCTCCCACTACCTATCAGGACAAGTATGGCTTTACTGTAACTACATTTACTGCATTTTATATGGGAATATGTTATCCCTTCGTTAGTCTAAGTATGTAGAGACCCTAGTCTGAAGGATCACTTTTTAAACTGCAACTAATTAAATCTTCTCACAAAATTAGTAACATCTGGTCAATCCCACTGCTTTAAGATGCATACACCTAAAGGAACCATTTTTAATATAAACTGTAGAAGACAAGTTGAATAACAGAGGTAAGCATTAAGGCAACTGGAGTGACAAGTCAAAGAACCAGAAATTTAGCACCTCTTCTTTGTTCACCTATATTTGCATATTCATTTAAACAGTCATAACTCCTAAGCAAAGTAGAGTCAAACTAGGTACCTAGTTAGCCCACAGAGATTCAATGTTTGTTCCCATTTATAGACCACATGAAATGCAAATGTCAAATCCAGATTTTTTTGTCTTTGAAGAATCTATCTGCTGCAGTGTAGGCTTTCCACATTTGCTTTGTACCTTTGCTCAGGTGTGTGATGCCTGGGCTCAAGAGGAGCATGGTATGTAGCATTCAGTTCTACTCCAGCTGATGGAGGATGCTTTTCTTTGTGAAAGCTTCCACTATCTGTAAAATACAGCTTGGGTCTCTGATGATATTTCATCCTGTATGTGTCAGTCATACAACTATCTACTGAAAAATAAGTCGTTAGGGATACACTATCATTTCCATCCACATAGCCAGGACTTGGTCCTGTATGACGAGATCCTTTCTTTAAAAAGTTTTCAGAGACAGTCCAAAAGTCATTAACTGGTAAGCAAGGTGGAGAATCTGGTTTATGAACAAATAGTTCATTCCCTTGAAATGGCTCTTTAAGCCTTTGTTCATTTGTAAATACGCTTGCTTCTGGTGCAGATTTTAAAGGGGTACCTGTTTGCCTTAACAGATTATTTTGCAACACTTCTGTTGATTTTACATCAGCTGGCAAGTTATTTTCTGATCCTGGCAAAGTATTAAGAGCGTATTTCTTCGGTGGTAAAGGGGGAGGAAGATTCTGGTACACGGCTTCAGGCACCCAAAGAGCATCCACCCTTCGGAGTGGGTGACTGGGGTGCTCACCAGAAGAGGGAAGCACCATGGGCCTTTCTAACAGGTTCTGTGGCACACAAGGCAACAACCCCACCTTGGGACCAAATGTTCTTGTGTGATGAGACAGTGGCTGGGAAGAGGAGTGAAAGTCATTGCTGACCGGCTTCCTTCCGCAGATATTTTCAGTGTAGGAGTGGGACACGCCATCAGCACAACGTACAGACACATTCATCTTCTCCAACTTTTCTGGACTAAGCCACTCTGAGGAAATCTGTTCATTTGCCTTACTCCTACTTTCTGACTTAATGTCTTTAGCAAGTGGCTGTAGAGCTGATGATGGGATAAGTTTCCTATTGGTCTCAGGCATTTCAACTCTAAAATACAAAAACACACAGGATGCAAGATTCCATAAAATGTAAAACAAAACTCAAATAACCCAAGAATTTTTTTCCCAAAGGCAGCCTTAGGAACACTGCTTAAATGTTCAAAGTGACTAGAGAATTTGAGATTTGCTTAACATACAGCCATTTGTATTAAATCACTTCAAAGTTTCTTTCATTTAAAATGTAAAGGGTCCCCCAAAAATCTCTGCAAGAGACTGAATATCTGTAAGGTGCGATAATTCTTTCAACATTCAGAAGTTTGTCAAAAATGGCCTCTGCTCTCTTTTAAGGCTCCCTATGACTCAAGCCTGATACATCCACTTTTCAAATACTAGATTTTACTTTTGACTGCTTAATTTGTGTTTAGATTCTTTAGTTTTAAGAGGTACTGAGCACTTACAGTTCAAATTAGAAGCAACAGATTTATAGGAACAGCTTATAAACATGTTGCTTTTTCTTCCCAGCCAAACCTTTCAAAACATTATGGGGTTATTGTGATAACCACAGATTGGTTAATCACTGCCTGTTGTAGTATATAAATTCCAAACAGAAAACTATTGAACCCCTTTGCTCTGGTAAGATGGTTTTAAACAATACCACAGAATCACAGAACTGTCAAGAGTTGGAAGGCACCTCTAGAGATCATCTAGTGCAACTCTCCCACCTATGATCACCTAGAGCACATTACACAGGACTGCAGCCAGGCACATTTTGAATATAAGCTATTTGGTTCCACTAACAGCATCAAAATCAAAATACAGACAAAGAGTATTTAGCCCTATCATGTAAAATACAAAAGGCATTTTATGTAAAAAATATTAGATATCGTAATTTTTGCATGCTTAATATTGATTACTATCACATAACAGAATTCATTATTTCTAAACTATTGCAGAGTAAATTAATGCTAGTATTAGTTACCTCTTTACTGGAGGACTGGGCACCTGTAAACGTGATTCTGTTGGGAAATTAACATGAGGTCTGTAGTTAACTTCTGAATTTATCTGGTCTTTCCTCAAATCTGGAGGTATAAAAAAAAATTTCAAAATAAGCAGAAATACAGTCTGATTCCTTCTTTGTAAAAAATCATAACACAACAGGACAATTTTTTTCAAGATTTGACATTGATCAAAATAGTGATTTTTAAGACAATCCTGCACAGAAGGTCAGATCCTACATTAATCCAAAATAATCTGGAGGAAATGTTCTTTTTTTTAATGTTACCAGAAAATAGGTAATTACCACAGTTTTTAAATCCCATAGATGTATTTTCAAAATCTTCTTAACAGTTAATCAAATTAAAAGCACATTTTCAAAAGCAGCTTTTTATAAACGCAGGTTTATTCAAACATCCAAAGTCATTTAAATTCCAATATAAAAGCTATGTCTTCTGAAATCTCACATCATGTAATAATAATGGAATGAATACTATAGAGATCGTGGAGTCTTTTGGGTTTTTTTTTCCTTGTTGTTTGTGTTTGATGTGTTGTTGGTTTGTTGTTTTTTTTAAAGAAATGCATTATACATTCTTTGAAACACACATAAACCCAGCAATCTACAGTTCACAGAGATGCTGAGCAGACAGAGCATTCTCAGTCATGAGCCCTAAACATACAACAGGAGAGTGCCTGGGTCCACACTACTACACTCACACTTTAGAAGCTCCTTTTATTCTCAAGCAAAGAATCACTCCCTAATACACAATTTTTGAACAATGCAGCTCCTAGTTAACAGTAAATAAAGGAAGCATTGAAGTATCCACTTTGACACCACACAGATTATAACACCCTCTGAGCAAGTGACAAGCAACAGTCTGTTTATTTAGAGATAGATGTAAGTCCTCCTACTGCAATGATGGCTCGTTATAATCAGTCACCTGCTCTGAAGCCATTCAAAGGAAGTCTTATTCTGTGCATGTACAGACTAGATCTATGTAACTGCTATGCCTATTTAAAAAAACAAAACTAAGCAGGACTTAAAAAAAGGCAACATACATTGCTCAGTTTCTAGTAGAATGATCTTGTGCTCAGTAGACTGGACTCTTAGACAAAATGGAGTAACATAGACTGTTCCATACTTTCATCAACAAAAGCTACAAAAATTCTGTTATCTTTTCTTAAATTATATAATCTGACCAAGATTAAATGTTTTTTTTTTATCCACTTATCATTTCCCCAAGTTTAAAGAAAGTTATGGACCTTTTGACTCATAAACACAAATTAAAAACCCAGCAACAGAAAAGTACTAAACTAAAAACTTTGCGTGATGCTTCTGGGTGATACTTGTTTTGAGGATCAGTATCTGCTTTCTTTAATTGATGAAAGACTAAACACACTAAATCTCTGACAAATAACATAAGTTATAGATACTAAAACAGCATATAGCACAAGAGACAAAGCTCCTATATGTGTTTCCTTTAAGCCTCAAAATAAAAAAAACCCTAAACTTAATTGAAAAATAAATCTAGGTATTCTGGCAGAGTTAATAATACCACAACCTTAGAAATAAACCTTATAGGAAAATACTGTTACTGAACGAGCCCATGTGTCACTGGCAAGGGACAAGCAATTAACCTGAAAGATCAAAACTGTTCCATCAGGCTATGGCATCAGAGCTAACTTAAACTGAGTAACATTTCAAACAGAAAACATTTCATTCTGCTATGGAAATTAAGGAACTGTAAATTACCTTACTAAAATTAAAGCACAGGTTCTGACACAATTTCCTGTGAATATGTCCAATTCTGTATTTAATCTTGGTCCCAGTGTCAGGATACAGTGCTACAGAAATGAGTTAAATAATTTGCTAATTATCGGTGTCTGAAGTTAGTGTTTTTAACTTTCAGACTTTGAATATATCGACTTTATACAAGGGCATGTCTACTTAAAGACGGCAAATAAATCGCCAGTACAACTGCTCTTTAATTCCCCTAGCTGCCTGATGTACAGATTACCGACCTTTACTTTTTCCTGCCAAGGAATTTCTCACACTCAGCCTGAGAGGCAGTATCACAGTATCACAAATTGGTCAGGAGGCGGCAGCAAAGGTTAAGAGGCTGTTTCCTTGGTGTGACCACGGCACAGATCCAGCCAAAGCTGCTCAGCAATACCAGGTGGTTTGTGCCTTCAGAATTCCAGCTAACTTAAAAATAGATGTGTTATTTTCTCTTCTGCTGACAGGATACCCATGCATGGTTAAAACCAGACGCAGACTCGGTTGGGAATTTTGGCTCTAAGTTCTTTGCAAACCTAAATATGGGGCACACAAGCACTGTGCTCCGTGGGAGATTGACATCCTTATCAATGGGTCAGAGGAAGCTTACTAATAAATTAAATGTAACTGTTGTCTAAAATACAAAGCAGTCTGCTTTTAAGATTCATTAACATCTATTTTCACATCTGAAGACAATCAAAGATTTTCAGAAGATTAACAGCCATTCTATAGTAACAGGTCGGACAGACAAGCTCTCCTGTAATGTCTCCACCCACACATACAGCACGCTTGCAAAAATCTCCAAAGCACTATTTCTGGAAAAACCAAAAGAATCTCAAAAAAAATTCCCACATTAAATTAGATTTCCTTCTAATGTGTTTTAGCTGCAAGTTTCCTGTAGTTTTGATTACCTGTTTGTTCAAATTTATTTTAAGCTGCCAATAAAAACTGAAGGTGTAATACTTTTTGTAACAAATACTGTGGCAATTCCCTCCTCTGAACCCAGACATTTTTCTGTATTCAGGAGAAATGACAAACTGACAAACTTGAAGCTTTGGAAATGCAGAACAACATAGTGCTAGTCAAGAAGGCAAACATGCTATAACTTCTCTAAAATAGAATATATATATATTTTTTTAAGTGACCACCTTTAGAAAAAAAAATTCTTACATCCAAGAAACTGTCCTTTTGGAGTAACATTCAATTGCAAATATTTTCACTATTGTTTTTTTGAGGGTGGGGCTGTGTGTACTTGCATGTGTGAAAAAACTTTAGTAAGCTCTGAAATGAAGCAACAGTCAAAGATGACCAGCTATTACCCTCCGTTCATTCTCATTTGCTCTCAGTAAGTTTTAGGTTTGTTTTAAAACCCAGCACTGAACTTTTGCACCACCTAATTTAAATTGCAAACCTCTCACACTAATAAAGTGAATTACAAATGTGAGCGTGCTTTACATTTCAGTCTTCATGGGTTGCTTGACTACATTTGGAAATCTTGAAAGTTTAGAGTTTGGGTTGTTTTTTTTAATTAAATGAAAAACGTTAATCTATCATTTAAAGACACTATGGAAAATAATTTATTTGTTTCTGTTTCAAGGTAAGTAAATTAAATAGCTGCATGCTTTAACTCTACTCAGTTCTTCAAACATGACAGTCATACACACTGACCGCACCATAAAGGTAACAACTGGATTTTCTTAAGTATAGTTCAATATTTTAAATTATTACTATAAATATATGGCTTTCCTAAGATGATGAATTTTCTTTTTCAGAATTATGGTTTGTTTGTGGGATTTTCTGAAGTGACAAATAAACAAAGACACTTTGGATTCTTCTTTACATACTCAGAGCTTCAGAATAATTCTAGATTTCATTTGGATTTGTCTCATGCTATTGAAGTGAATAATTATTAATGGGAAAGTCTCTGGATTTGCAATATTACAAACACTGCTTTGCATTTATTTTCAATGGGAAGCAATTATTAATTTAAAGCATTGATTCAAAATACATCGTTTTTTGAGATCACTGAACATACAGCTTTTAATACTGCATCTTAAATATGAGGCCATCAAACACTTGTCAAATTTTAATCACAGTGCTAGTCTGCTGACAGGTTAGTTGAAGAATTAAGTGCTCTGAGCTTTGGCAGAGCTGGAGGGGAGGCATCTAAAAGACAGGACTACTAGGATTTAATTTACTATTTTTTTTCAATTAATCTTCCCAACTCCTGAAATAGTCAGGAGTGGCAATTTCATGAAAACATCTGTGCATTAGGAATTGGGGAAGGTAGGCATGAAAGCCACTAAAACTCCCTTATGACTGAAAATTATTATCTGTAGCTAGCATGCAGATTGTCCTGAAAATCCACTAAAAAACCCATTAAAAATCCATTTTCAACTTCTAAGAATTATAATAATTGCTCTTCAAGTTAAGAATGTGAGGTTGGAAGTTTTGCCCTCACACTGTTGATATCACATGCTCTTTATAAACAACAACAACAACAAAATCAGTCTCCACCATTCATCAAGTTCAAACTTCAGTAACATGATCATTAATATAAATTAAGGATACTATATCTGCTTACTTAATATCTACATTTTCCTGCCAAAATTTGAGCAGACAAACTAGGGGTTGGCCTTGTGGGTCATGTGCTTCAGCACTGCAGTTATCTACTGCCTCCTACCAGGGAAAGAGGCAGCCATTTCATTTTCATCATCACTGTGTGATCCAATGTTACTATCTTTATAATGCTCTAACAATACATTTATTTTTGTAAGTCAGGGACAGAATTCCTCAACTGCTGAAAAGTAGCCTTATTCAGCTCCAGTTAAAAATGAGGAACTGGAAAACTACAGTTACACAAATGGTGGGCACAATTAGAAGTCCAACATTATTTCCATAAGAACTAACAGAAGTTACCACACAAAAAAAGCACCCACAGATTTTTTTGTTTGTTTTCAAGTTGCCATGAAAGACTAACAAAAATTTCTTACATTCCATTCCTCTGTCAGAAAGGACTGTTTATTTCTTTAAGCACTATTTTCTAGGAGTCCATTTGGTATTTACCTACCAATTCTTATCTTGTTCATAGTATTCAGAGATAACACAAGGTAATACAGCCAATAACTGTAAATTATCACTATTGTCCTTGCTAGAGATGTCTTGATGTACCTTTCAGACAACAAAAAAGCTTTTTAAATCTTTAACCCTACACAAATGTGAAATTATAAAATTCTTCAAATCTTTTCAGTCCACTAATAATTTCCACTAAAAGTATTATTTTCCAAAACATGCACTCATGTAAGAACTTCACATTTGATTTAGTATAAATACATTTTTGTTATGAAACTATACAAAAGTTAGCTACTCAATTAGAATAACTTTTCAACAGATGGGATCTTATCACCCATGTTTTATGATAACTAAGATCATCTGCAGTCACTACCCTTTTTTAAAGAAAATGTATGATGCATGTTGAAAGCTTTAAGTACAGTACATGGCTCCCTCCAGAGACTACTGGCTTACTAAGCTCAAAAACATTGCTTGAACCCACGTATTTTTCACTCCGAGTCCTTTGTTTTTCACTAGTGTTTTTCTTCTTTTTGTTATCCAAGTGTGGGGTTTTTTTTTCTATTGGTATGGTAAATATAGTACAGAAAAGCAGAATAAGTGTAATGCAAAAACTGGTATTTGTATTCCATGCAACATCAATTTTGGGGTTTCTTGTAGTCAGAATAAACAAACACCAGATTAGTTTTCTTCCTAAAATGAAAAAATAATTATGAACACTGGCAGAAAAGAAAAAAAATGGTGCAGTAACCCTCCCCCCCCATCCCCAGTTTAAGTTTTAGAAGAAACTATACTACTTATTATTTGAAAAGAAGTATGATATCTATAAGAATCCAACATTTCCTGGGGAAGTGGCTTAATATTTATTGCACTTCTTTTACAAGCACAATTCAATTGTTCCAGCAACAGTAGATAATGATTTTGGCTGGCCTCGTGCTGACCTATAGTATTTATATGCCAAGGCATTTATCAGCTTTATAAAAACCCAACAGACATATTAGTATGTAAAAGGAAGTAGAGTTCCTTATTATAAGTGTTTCTTCCTGATATTGCTTCATATCTTGAAGGAAAACAAAAGGTGCCATGGTACACCCAGACATTTGACAAAAGTCTTCCTTAGTATCCACCAAGAAAGCTCATAGGAATGCTTCTGGGAGAAACACAGGGAGTGAACAAAAGCACCATGATTTTTCTCTTTTTTATATTTTTAATTTGGGGGCCTGAGGGAGGCAAGGAAGCAACATGCACCTTTGCTAGAAAACAAACACTAAACTGAGACATATGCTCTCAAAGCAGAATCTATGCAACAGAAATGGAGAGTTACTTTTAATAATTTCTCCATTGGATTAAAAAGAAAGCACCAATTAAGGCCAGTGAAAATTAATTATGCTGGAGGTTTTATGCCAGCACAGAGTAATCAAAAAAATCACAGATTCAGCAAATGATAAAATGGCTTGGGAGGTGCCATTATGATCATCCAAGCCCAACTCCTTGCCCTGGGCATGGACACCTTTCACTAGACCAGGTTGCTCCATCCAACTTGGCCTTGACACTTCCAGGGATGGGGCAGCCATAACTTCTTTGGACAACTTGTGGCAGTGTCTCACCACTCTCCTTGTAAAAAAACCCCAAAACAACAAACCAGATAACAACAACAAAAACAACCAAACACCCCCAAAAAAACTGCAAACAACAAAAAACACTCCAACAAATAAATCCCTTCCTTATCTCAAATATAAATCTGCCCTCTTTCAGTTTAAAACCACTGCCTCTTGTCATATCACTATAGGCCTTGGTAAAATCACTAATACTGGTGGAGAACAGCATTTTTAGTTCTTGTACAGAGAACGTACACCAGTCAGAGGCAGTTACACCTTGACTGCTTCCTGAGGAGGGAGTGGCATACGACAAGCACAAAGAAGGACAAACTGTTCTGTCAATCCATGAGGAAAATGATTCACAATGAAACACCAGCAGAGGACTGCTGCAAAAAGAATCATTGTATCCAAACTATCTAACAACCTATAAAGAAGCTGTGGCCTTCCAAAAAGCTGTATTTAAAACAGATCCAAGTGCTACAGAAAAATCACCTAGGCTGTTATTTTTGGTGCTAGAGGTCATGTGAAACAAGTGTTCGGGAGACAGACCATGCTTTTTCCTGACAGCACAGAGCCCAGCACTACCGCTGCTGTCTGAAAGGAGATAGAAAGAACAGGTAAACTCCCACCACCCATATTCATGACCTAGCACAGAAGTAGGGAACTACTACTGCTGCTACCACTCCAACACAATTTTCTTCAGAGGACAGTGGAGCACTGAAAAAAACTCAGCCCCTCTATCTGAGAACCCATGTATCATGGCCCATAGCTAGGAATCCATTTATGCTGTACATCTGCACTGCACCAAAGCCAGGAAACTGAATAAATTCATGTGGTTTGGGCAACAGAAAGCTTTAAATGCCTCTCCAAAAGTGACACTGTTATTGAACTGCTGCTCCATCATATTTCCATCAAAATCTATCAAGAATGAATATGAATATTTTCCATCTTTATCCATCAGTCTAACTCCCTGAAATGGTTTAAAATGTGAACAAGAACAAAATTCAAGATTCACTGTAAAGGTAAGAAAGCCCACAAAACAGATTTATTTTTTTTTTTACCAATTTAAAAAGACAGAGTACATGGTTATAATGAGTCGGCAATAAAGCTCACTACTGAAAAAGTATATAGAAACCCCTAACATCTAGGCCAAAACAGCCACAAATTCCATGCCAATTTTCTTCTAATCCACCTAAATACAGCTACCTGATATCCAACTTGTCTAATTTTGAAATATTTGGTTATGGCTGTTAATAAAAAAGCACTTATAAACTGCATATAATTTTTTCAATTTTATGAAATACCACATGTACTTCTGCAGCAAAATTTAAAAATGCAAAAGGCTAATCAGCAATGTGTCCATGCCTTGTGTGATATTAGAAAGTGAATATTAAAATTTTGGTACATCTAAATTATTTTTATAAAACTTATTTTATATACAAGTTAAAAGTTCTTACCATAACAGTTTCTGTTCTGCTGGGATACTGGATGTAACACACTGTCAGCTTTTTTGTTTGACAAGGTCTGTTCACTGTAAAAGAAGCATAAGGGTAATTTGAAGGCTTAAACTGTTGATATACGTTCACAAACTTTACTTCTTTGAATGTACACAAGTCTAAAAGCTTTGCCTATGTGAAACTGACTCCTGTTATCATCACTGTCACCTTTTTTCACTAACACACACGGTTACCGAAGATACCTAAGTTAAAGTGCCACCCCTACTAATACTTCTAATGTGTCAGGCTGTTCTGATGCAGAGAAATTTAGGATGAATCCTTTAATAGAGACACAATACACAATTTGTGAGGCTGGAATTCCCAGTTGGTTCTGGCAATTGGATGCCCACTCATCCCAGCCTTACTCTAGAGTACAGCAGCAGGATGCTCAATATGCAGCACATAAAAAGTAAATTATCTTAATGTCACATCAGCCCTGCTTAATAAAGACAGCTGGCTCCCAAAGTTATCAATAGGAAAGTGACGTGTCACCTGTAAGAACTACCAACTGCATTTTTTCTCATTGTAAACTAAAGAATTTTATAAAAAAAATTAAAACGTTTATTAACAGAGATCACTAAGAAAGCATGACTGCTTTGAATACATGTTTTCTGTAGTGATTTTCAAATTGAACAAATACCACTGGTCAAATTCAATTTATTTGTAGGTTTTAACCTACACTTTGGTGCAGCAAAATAACACTATCCACGTGGTAGTATATGTTTTCCAATTTATCATCAGTATCACCCATGTCTGAAATGACAACATTCCTCAGCCCATCTAGTCCAAGCCCCCTTGCTCAAACAGGGTCAACTACATCAGGTTGCCCAGGACCTGGGCTATGACTCCACAACATACTTGTTACTAACATACATAAATTCTTAGCAAGTCTAATAAAATTTGGCTACTAACCACATTTTTGACCAGTTTTAGTAATTTAGAGTTTTTAGCAAAGATTTCTTTCAAACAGATCAATTATCAAATGCTCATCTAATACATCTGAGGTTCTAGAAAACTACATTTTTGAACAATTACTAATAACAGTGTAAGAGATTCACCTACTGCCACTCCCAACTCCTTGTCAGAGTCCTGTCTGTTCAGCTGTGACAGATATGATTTATATAGACACTTCTATTCCATTACAGATAGCAAGTTACCCACAGTCTAAAAGAACTCGTAACTAAAGAAGTGTAGCAATTATTTCAAATTAACACACCCTGCCCTTCAGCTGGGCTTTGCAGTTCTGGCTCAGCACCATAAAAACTTGATTCAGTGCCTTCCAAACAGAACTGGTGTTGCAGCCTGAGAGCAAAGTTAAACTTAACACTTGATTGTCTGTACCCACTTTTCTAGATATGTTGCTAGCTTTCTACAGAACTGACCTCAAATGTATAAAGTTCCAAAGCCTGTTTTCTTGATTTTTTTTTTTTTTTCAAAACAACACGTGAACATTAGAACAACTTATTTTTCTGTAAATACCATCTAGGCAAGTTCTAAGAGGATTAGCATTACCTGCAGGAAGTGCTTTCTTTAGCATTCTTGACATCTGCTGGATTGATTCCTTCAATAACAGGTGAGTCTGGATTTGCAGAACCATTGCTGATATGATCACTGCTTTCATAGCCAGATTCTGTCCTCTGAATTTGCCAGTTATCACCATGGATTTTTCTCTCTGTAAATCCTTTGCTTTTTTCAGCATTCCCTTTTCCCTCTGAATCCAGTGAACTTCGACTTCCTGTATCCTGTTTTGTTTCATCTTCATATATAGTCATTAAACCTTTCTGGATTTGGTTCTCTTTTGGCCAATGGTTAAAGCTTCGCTCCTTTTCGTGCTTAGATTTACTGTTCAGATTTGCCTTGTGCTTTGGGCTATGCTGTTTTTTCTCAGTCTCACTGAAAATGCTGTCTACATTTAGTGTCTCTCGCATAGGTTTCCAGCCTCTACTTCTGCTTCTGCTGCTGCTGCTACTTGCTTTGTCCCGGGAGTCTTGACTGGTGTCTGTATCATATCCAGTGACAACATCAGTCCGGGTCCTGATCACTGGTTTCTCCCCAGCAGGAAAAGCTTCTGTTTTATTTGATGCAAGCACCTGCACAGAAAGCTTTGCTTGCTGAGGTGCATTGTCATGCTTATTGCTGCCCCTTCCCTGGCTGCTGTATATGCGTGGGTCAGCACAGTGTTTAACTCCGTTTCCAACTGGAGGAGACCCCAACTTCATATTGGGACGATCTTCCCCAATCAAATCTTGTAAGAAAAGAAAAAAAGCTCCATTAAAGAACTCATTAACATTTAACTAGTATTTTTACAGTACTTACGTTTCTTACACTATTTTGAACTTGGTGCACATTTCAGAAAACCGGGAAACTCTAATCTTACAGTGTGTTCTCTTAAAAGGAGAAATAAAATCTGCACAGCTAGTATTGGTGCTAAAAGCTATTTAATCCATTGATCCACTGGTCATTTTAGAAACTTACCTCTTTGTCTCCCAGACTCTTTTCTGAGTCCTCTGTCTGCATCTTTTCGTAAAGATGAGAAGCTTTTCATATCAGCAGCTTTCTGAGCACACTCTCTGGATAAGTCCTTTAGCCTGTCTTTTTGATCACTGTAACCTAACTTGGCTGCAAAAGATACTTCTTTAGTAATGATCTTTGACAAAACTTATTCATCATCAAAACACACATATTTATGTACCATAACATTTAGTTTTTAACTTAAAAAGACTAGCAAATTGCATAGTACAGATTCAGAAAATGAGATGCATAGCACAGATAAAATGTATAGCTATGTCCAAGGAGTTCACTAGGTTGAACTAATGAAAATAAGCAATGGAGCATTATACCAAGCATGGCTTGCAAAACACCTCTTATTAAAACTCAATGCTCAAGCCATTTTCAATGCATGTACTAATTACATCAAATTTTACAAAATACACTGGAAAAATTAATCTAAGTTTAATCTCATATAAATGTGAAGGTTTACTTTTATTAGAACAGTGGAGTCACTATTTATGAAACAAATCCTTCTATTTCCGAAAAAGTAAATACTGACTGCATTTTAGTTATCACTCCAATAAAAAGAGAGTTACTGAGCTAAGCATTCTCAGTTCTAAAAAGTCTAGGAACTCAACAAAAAGAAAGACAGCAAGAGAAGACAGCATGTCTCTGCCTGAGAAGGGAGTTCAGAGCAAAGACACTGCCAAGTAGTGCAAAAGTCACTGCATAACTGACTTCTTATAGCTTGACTTGCTTGGAGCCCTAACATACAGATAGAATGGATTTTTAAACACATAAGAAAACTTTTTTTGCTATTCTTTCCAAATATAACCAAGTCCATTAATATACAGGACTACAAATAATGCTCCATGTCACAATACTGTTGGCAGTGTTCCTCAAATAGCCAATGATACACAGAACTACACCATGTGCTCCGAAAGATCAACTAACTTCGAGTTTTTCTTAATCAATAATATAATTGGAACGCCAGATACTGTCTGAGGAATGTATCAAGGCCTCAAGAGCCATTTTTGTGCAGGAATAATGAGGGGTAATTTAAAAAAATGCATTTACAGTTCTCCAGAAAAGTTAACATTTCATGGCAGGTATTACTTAACCATTAGTTGTTACTCAAAGATTCTTTCAAAACAATGACAGAATGCATACATACCTGGACCTCTACCACCACTAGCTTGAATATGGCTTCTACTGAATGCTGAATTATCTGGCTGAAGTTTTTTATTAATCCTTTGATTCGTGGGGTCGCCAATTCCATTCTCTTTTATGTGGTCTGATTTAGGAGCAGAATGTTTTTCAAATCCTAAAAAATAACATCTATCTTTAGAAATGAAAGACTTCCTAAATTTAAGTTTCCAACATCTAAGTTGAAAAATAGGGAAACTTCTTAACTGCAAATTAAAACAAATGAACAAAAGAAAAACCTCACAAAAAGCCCACCCCACTTTTCAATATCCTAAGCAATAAGTTCTGTAATATAATAAATACAGCCATAGTTATAGTGGTGGACCATAGTGGAATATGGTCCTCAATTCTTTTTCCCCTGAAGCAATGTCCTACTGCTACTGATTATGTAAAGAGGAACATGTCAAATTCAATTTGCCTTTAATTTAACTTACTTGTATATTATGCTTAATATTTTGAAAAAAAACACCAAAAAACCTAAAACCAAACCACAAGACAGCAGTACAAACTACAGAACAGAAAGACTGGATTCTTACATATTGAGGCCCATGCTATCCAAATCTTGGAGAATGTTTCCTGCATTTTTCCCAAATTTCTGAATTGTGTTCAGTGTGTGTGTATACATATAAATACACATGCTCCAAATATGTTTCCACATTTGTATGAAGCTTTAAAGTATCTTTTTATGGCACTTTTAAAGGTCTTTTAAATGTATCAATACACACAAAAGAACATCCACATACACATTTTTCTCTTGCAATTACTGAAGCTACATGTAAAGTAGTTATGAATAATCTACAATAAAAAATCTTTTTTCCCCATTATCATTGAATCCCAGTTTGTATTCCCTTAGACACAAAATAGTTCTAATATTGAATATATACACTAATCTCTTCTCTTTTGAGACCATTTAGATAATTATTTATAAAAGTATTTAAGAGCAAAGCAACTAATCCATTACCTTCTCCTTTATAACCCAGGTCTTCCCCATTTCCTCCTGCTGCTTTGCATTGAGACCAGTGAATAATTTGCTTTGGAGCATCCTCTGGAGATACAGCTGTGCCATCTGGGTTGGCATAAAATAGCAACAATGGCTGGAAATGACATCGAATGCATCTGGAGACCACATCTTTCCATTTTGTTCCAATCTGAGGAAAAAAAACAAACCAAAATAAAATACCAGAACTTTATCAACAGAACTGAACCCAACTATGGAAAGAATAATTTATTAAGCAACAGAAACCAAATGCCTAGTTCCAAAGGTACACTAAGATTCAGCATTTTGGCATGTGAGTTTATGTAAATTGTGACAAAAAGCTAGAACCTGTATTACATGGGATAACAACCTGAACACCAACACTATGAATACAACTGCCAGTAATTAGGTCCTTTTTTATGACAATAAGTACAAATTCAACAGAAGAGAACTGCATTAACATTCTGAAACATTCAGCACTAGTAAGGCAGAACAGCAAAGTAGTGAATTCACTTGTAAAAACTGATTTACAAAACAAGATTTTTAAAAAATAAAGAAATTTAACTTGTTTTAAGTTTAGTTTCAGAAGAATGCATCCTAGAGAAGTAAAGATTATTTAATTTGGTAGCAGTAAAAAAAAAACTTACCTCTTTTACATTAGCATCATCAAACAGCACCCATTTGCAACTCTTGGTGTGAAAGGCAAAGGCACAGTAATGTCGACTTGTGTAGCAAATCATTCCCACAAGGAAGAGTTCACTATTTTTGGCATTTTCATCTGTAACCCTATAAAAGAGCTGTAAAAATGGTTATATGTTTTCCTCTCACAGAAACAATATCAAGTAGTACATTATGAAGGTAAAATTAAGACATAAATACATCCAAAACTAAATTCTAGGATAAGCAAATAGCAAGACTTCAATCAGATACCCCAGGAAGGTAAAGTTGTGTTGCCAAATTCCGCATAACCTCTTCTGTCAGGTCAGAGTGTTCTGAATCCCAGACTAAACCAATTGTGACAATCTCAGGACAATTCATAAGAACACGACGAATTTTTATTTTTTGACCACAGTTACTCTATAAAAAGGAAAAACAAAACAAAAGAGTGATGTGAGGGAAAATATTCCACTAAAAAATGGAAGTCCAAAGTTGAAAGCTGAGTTACTAGACAAGAAATAACAGAACAAAACAACTCTACAACTTCTTCTAATTCTCAAATTTAATTATGATGTTTGTTGCAAACCATTTAAGAATAAAATTCTTCAACATAAAAGCACTCTGATGAAGAGTACAGCTAAATTTCTGCATCCAATCACCATCTTAAACCAGGAGTCTCTGCAAACATCCAAGTCACCAACACAGTTTCTTTTTTGATCCCCCTGCATTTAATAATTTAAGCTTAGGCCTATATGTTCTTGTGTACTTTCCTATGGTTCTTAAACTAACAGTATTTACACAGAACCATTTAAGGAAGACAGGAATTAAGTAGAACAAGTTCAAGGAGACTTGTCAATAGAAGTACAATATTACTCCAATAGAATACAATGCTGTCAAGCTGTCAGTATATATGAACTAAAACCTGTTCCAACTAATTAAAACTATCTAGCTCTACATTGAACACGAAATGAAGAACAAAACACCAACCTAATAACTTGACTTTCTAAACAGGCCACTTGCACCTACACTGCCATGTTTATCTATAACTGGAGCAATAAAATATAAATTTAAGGACTTTTTTAGCCCAGGCTAGACTGTGCTGAAGTGGCCAGAGGTAATCCAACTTTTAGGGGAATATTTCAGCCTAATTTAATATCCTAAAAAGCTCTCCCATGTATATCGAAGTACTTCAACATCTTTGTTTACTTACAGGACAGTTCCTGTAGTCATCAGTAGTATTTGCTGCCTGCAGCAATTCTGCAAACATTTCTGGCTTGAGACGTTCATGCCTCTCCATCATTCTTTCTACTTCGTTACTGTAAAAAATAAATGGAAATAATTGTGCACTGCTCTTCTTAAGAGTTAATAGATTTTAGTCAACTCTCAATGAACTATATCTTATCACTAAAAAGAAAAGGTACAGAGATAAAACACTAGCAATCAATACTCAAGCTCTCTCTACATCTTGCTTTGAAATCCCATTATACTTTTGGACAGTATCTCAAAAACTTTTTAATAGAAGAATACGCATTCATTTTTAACACAGCATTTCCCTGGCATGCTTTGCTTATTATTGAAAGAGTG
>NW_009953484.1:1252684-1261111 GCF_000747805.2 Chaetura pelagica | reverse complement strand
GCAGTGAGATGCAGGAGTAGAAGCTCTTACCAAAGGGCTGTGGTAGAAATATAACGCACAAATTCCGTAAAAGGCAACGGGTCTGATGATGCTCCACAACTGCGACACACACACTAAAAAAACAAAACACTTATTTACTCAGGAGAGTGGAAACAAATTATTTGTCAAAGCAATCAAATAAATGTCTGACCTGTTCATACAGAGTCATAGCAAACTTCTGATGAGAAATACAGGATTTGGAGGTGCACATATCTGTTTCACTGTTTGGCACTAGGTGAAAATGGATCCTCTCAAGGATATTTTCCTGAATAGAAATAATAATGCAAATACAAACTGATGAAGTCAGCATATACAAGCAACATTACATTTTAATACTCCAACTGCTCCTCTTGGCTCCAAATAGTCCAACTACAAATTTATTGTGTATTTAATTCTGTCCCCATTCACAAACCGGTGGATGGCAATTCTTTTCATTTCAAGGTTTCCAAACATTAACAAAACAGCATTAGACAACAGTTACCCAACTGCTTTTCCAAACTGCACTCTCCTTTGGAGGAAGTTAATCTTCAGGAAAAAAATTAAAATCTGTTCTTACAGTAAGACACGACACTAATGTCACTGCATGCAATGACAAAAATATTTTTTTGGATCAGGCCTCTGTCACATTTCTTCTTAATTTTTATGTTTTTCTCTGCATATCAATCTGATCGTCTGATCACATTTAGCACAAGCACCAGCGCAACAAGTACCATTGACAGAAGCATGAAAAAGCTCTTAAACAGCATATGCCTGATCATATCCCAGGTATCACTTTTTACCTTAAAAGAAATGAAAAGAAAAAAGTATTTTGATTGTCATCAATTTGGCCCCTGAATCACTATGGCCATTTTTTCCTTTTTTTTTTTTTTTGCCAAAAATACTAGGGGAAGTGGTAAGAAGAGAATCTTCAGGTAGATCATTTAGGGAGCTCATTACTTCAGGGTTCCAAATGTATTTTGATTAGATAGAGCACTAACGAAAGATTATCTTTCATTACTGCAATCCATTAATCTGACTGCAAGATCTCAAACAGCCACTTTCAGGAGTTCTCCATTGAATTTTCCTGTGTATGTGAAAATGCACCTAGTAGGTAAATATTTGTGGATGCTACCAAAGGATGTTCGGAACTGAAAATAATCAAAGTAGCAACCACATTTTCCGTGTCTGAAGGTTAATACTGATTTATTTTTTTAATGGTAAACAATTTTTGTTGTCTAATACAGGAGAATGTCTTAGAAAGGCTTCTTTATCAGTGTTCTGTGCAATTTTGAGTCACCTTTTATGGTGCAGTAACGGCTCACATTTTTCAATGAGACACATGGCAGCAGCAGTCATGATCTTCAAGTATTTGTTCACTCTTGGATAAGAAAATGAAAATATCTTCTGCAGAAGACTTTGGTAATGAGCTGGCTTGTTTTAACAGAATATATTTATTTGTTCACTCTTGGATAAGAAAATGAAAATATCTTCTGCAGAAGACTTTGGTAATGAGCTGGCTTGTTTTAACAGAATATATTTATTTGTTCACTCTTGGATAAGAAAATGAAAATATCTTCTGCAGAAGACTTTGGTAATGAGCTGGCTTGTTTTAACAGAATATATTTCAATAGCTGATGAGAGAATACTTGGAGGAACAGAACATACATTCAAATCCATAAGTGCACCTTTTCTGAGACAATAACCCTTCTCTCCATGCAAAAACTTGCAGGAGTGATTGAGAGTTCATTATTCTCATGAACCTCCTGTAGTAAAAATGTTTCACAAATCCCTCTGCCTGAGCTAGGGAAGAAAGTAAGGAGCAGATGCAAGATTACTCCACCCCGCTCCATGTGTTTGCTCCTCTAAACCAGCATATGAAAGTCACTAGTAACATGTCACTTATACCCCACCTGTGAGCCTGGAGCTACCAAAACAACAGGCGGACTCAGCATCCCCAAAACCAATGTAATTCTGCTAAACCATCACACCAAATAACTTACAAAGCATTCTGCTGCATCATCCATGAATCCAAGCTGGAAGCGCTGTTCATCCTTAAAACTTTCTGCCAGGGCATGTCTCATATTATCCGATGGGAGTGCTTTTTCTCGACTGTGTTGAAATTGTGAAAATATTGCCTAGGAAAATAGATGATTATTCAAGTTGATTAGTCATCTGACTAGGCACTATGGTTCTACACAAATACCTCAGTTCTTGTGCAGCACACCTAAACAACAAATACATCAAATATTTATACAGCTATGCAACTTCAGAAATTACTGTTTTCTCTCAAAATTACTTAGGTTCCATGCTCTGTTACTCATTCCATTACAAGCAGTTGGGCTACCAAAAGTGAACTTTGATCCAGCAGAAAAACAACAAAGAAGTAGAGAAAAATGCAAGTCCTTGACTTCAGCTCCCAGACGTAATACAAGCCCTGGTCTGTAATTATGCAGCTTTTTCAATTCGGCCACTGGAATAGCAGGTCATGCATATGCCATCTTCACAGATAGTGTGTATTTCCTAGGGCATAATGTAGTACCACTTGATCTAGTTTAACACCCATCATTCATTAAATAATGCAACATTTACGTTTCTACTTCAGACAGGAGCTTATCTTTATTAAAATTACAGATATGCAAAAAAGCCTCCCATAAATTAGACAGAATGTTGATATCTTTCCTATTAAATCAGCTTTTTACTGAACCAGTGCACACAATACAAGAGAACAGGTCAACATCTGCAGTTCCAGAACATGGTATTAGATTGCACTTAATTTTTCATTAATTTCCCAGAAGAGATAGTTGGCTACTACTTCTATTTTTGACAGAGAAACATACGCAAGTGACCTCATAGTTCAGCAAGTAAGGGAGCTTGATTTTGAAAGAACTGAAAGTTAAAAGCTATTAAATGAATGAGAAAACTTCTACAGATATTAAAATGTGTAATCCACTGTCAAGAATTTTAAGTCAAGCTTTAAAGAAAAATGAATAAAGACAAAGCAAATCAGGAGAGGCCATGTAAAACGTAAGTAAGGATTTGCATTCTTCACGAAGGCTTCCTATGGTTAAAAAAAAAAATTGTTTGACAGAAGGCAAAGACACAACAGAGTAACAAAGTTGCAATGCTAACAGAAAGTGGTCTTTTAACCCTGATGCATTCCAGGGTGTGTGTCAAATATTTAAACTTCCCTCACATAACAACAAGCATGGACTATCGGTAAAAATCTTACTCAGTATCTCAAAAACTTAGTTTTGAATGTTTGCATTAACAGATCTGCTGACACAAGTCAACTCTGCTTTGAAAACTTCTATCACTTCTCACTGTGGCTTCCAGGTCATTTTTGGTATGCAAAAGCCTCACACATACATCTAAAATAAAAAAGTACAGATAAAGCAGTAATGCAGATATATATGCTTGTTTTAGTGGTCTGCATAGTCAAAGTCACACCCCATTGTTATCCAGAGAAGAAAAGAGCTTATTTAACTCTCAGAAAACTGCCAAAAGACAAAAATAATGGATTGAACTGAAGAAAGCCCTAATTATTTGCTATACTGTTAGCTTATAGGATTAAAGACAAACCTATAGGTTTGTAGATAAAATATCTATCTTTATTGGTGAACAAGTAAGAAGGGTTAAAATGGCCCAAGACGACAAAAAAAAGCACCAACACAACTCACAAACAAGTTACTGAAATGCATCCTCATCCAACATATACACTGCATGAAAATCAAAATGCCCCAGGTTCTGAACACAGAACAAACCGAATCACTCAACCAATATCTCTAAAAAGCCAAGGCAAAACCAGTACTGTACATAATGACTGAGGACAGACACTTCCAAATGAGTTAACCACAATGTTTTGAGCTCAGTACCTAGGCTACTGGCCAGGGAGTTATAAATACCACAAATATACTGGTAAAACAATAACTAATTCCATTCTAATAAATTTCAGAACATGCAGCAATAACACTTCTTATCAGTATTCTTGGGAATTTATCCAAATCAAGACTTGGCAGTCCAGCCAATGCAAAATATTCAGGTACAGAAAGCCATTAAGATAAATTCCACAAGAAGATGCATCATAGGAGTAACCAATCCCTTGAAGACAGATACTTGAAAGAATAAGGAAAATTTCAAGTCCTAAATTACAGCAGCCTTATGAAGCAGCTGAAGTCAGTATATTCCTTTGGAAGGTGACTTAAAATAACGCAAAACCTGTCTCACTTTGTCCTGGAGCCCCAAGAACAACAGGAAGAGAGAGGGTATTAAGGTACAGCAAGTGGCATGTTTAACTTGAAAAAGAAATAAGCACCTAGTGTTCACAGGTGCACCATTAGGATAGGATGATTCATCACTTACAGTTTCAATTGCAACACACCATGAGCACTGCCTTCTTCATATTTCTGAGCAACTGAAGCTGCTACATTATTTTTTGCTATGATCTCAGGGATCTGATTAGTCATGAGGAGTATGTACACACATTCCAGTAATTGTCATACTTCAAGCCCCTGCATTGCTTAAAGGCACTTCCACGGTACAGCACTGAACAAGGCTGTATGCAACCAGAACTTCAAATGCAATACATCACATCCAAAGGAAAAGGCTATAAAGTTTACTCTGTATTATCACATCAGATATGAACATGAATCCCTATACACACAAAACTCCAGGAAACTAAAGCTATCATCCCAAGACAGACAAAAAAGATATTCTCTGAAAACATAGGTGTGCCTGAGTTATGGTCTGAACTTTATGTACTAATAAGATCAAGGCTCCAGCACACTGAAGAGAATGATGTGCATCATGTGCAGAACATTAGAACATAAAGTCCAAACAAGTTCTGTGACATACAGAGCTTGTTAAGAGGTTGACATAAAAACCCAGGACATTAGTCTGAACATGTCTAGTCTCAACCTACTTGAACTTGCTGGCTTTTTTAAAAGAACCATTTTAACCAAAGAGATAAAATAGCAACTTTTAGGAAAAAAAACTATTGGGAAAAAGACAAGACACCCATTCAAAACCAGCTGTACCATACTGCAATCATGTTAAACACTGGCTGAAAAAAAACTTACACAGAACATACGTTATACACCTCCCGAAAGATAAATAAATGCCACTGCAAACAGTTCTTGCCTAAAACAGTAACAAGGTTTGGACTGTGAAATTCCCCAAGAATAAACTCCAAAATACTTGGCTTATCCTTGCCTACAATTTAGCATCATCAAAAACCACTTCCTCTACAGAGTAGATTTTCAAACAGTGCTGCCCCTTTCAGCTCCCTCCAGATGAGTGATTCCCAGTTCTGTATATCACTATATCTACTACTGTATTTGACTATACATTCTACAGTCCTGTATTAGAATCCCAAAAGTGTCTTTATTGGCAGCAGAAAGGGCATACTACTAAAAAAACCCCAACCAATAATTTTTTTCATTGGGATTTTTAGCCAAATGAACCAGAACGCAGCCAAATACCAGTGCAGTAAAAGCAACAAGAACCTAACAGAACTTGACATTTGTTTACAGACTTCAGATGAATTACAAAATTATTTGAAGCACAAATTTTATGCAGTCGTTCAGATATGCAGCTCTGACTTACTTTCAAACACTAAAAAGTTACCAGCCTTCATTAATTTTTCAGTATCATTATCTGCCTTTCATTATTGATGAACAATTAAGCTCTGAAGTGTTACTATCAACTACTTAAAAAAAATAATCTTGAGACCTTACCAGGCATTAATACAGTTATGGTAAAATAACTGTATTCAAACACTGCAGGAAAGAAGAAAAGCATATGCAAACCAACAGAACAAAAAAAAATCTCAAGAGGCTAGCTAGAAATTTTCAAATAAACTACACTTTTAATATACAAAAGTTCTATGTTTAAGCAGGCTGTAAAATTTGTCAAATGTAAAATTTCTTCTTTAAACACAAATTATTTCTGTTATAAACATGTCACAAATATCCTTTAATCTAAATTGCTTCTTTACACAAGAATAACCCAGACATACGCATGTTAGGGACAGAACTTAGTAAAAATTAATTACATTAATTTTCCTTCATTTTGAAAGATTCCAGAAATTATTATTTACCTTTAAAGCACAAAATATGCAGGCATCTCCCTGACACACATGTCCAGTTAAACCTCTTAAACTTCGTCGAAATATGTCAAGTTGCCATAATACCTAAAAAAAAAAAGTTTCACAGAAAGTAAGTAATGAATTCTAGTTCTGTGTTTAACACAGCAACATATAGTAAATTTTCTTTTTAAAAAAGTTCCATATTAATTGTACAACTTAAGCACCAACATTGCTGAAGAATTATCCTTTTCCATTAGTTTATAAATTGTGGAGCTGGAAGTGGAGGGTAAAATTTAAAATTTAATCTCCTTTTAAAACTTTCTGAAACAACAGTAAGTGTGGAAATAAAGTTGAAGTACTCTTAACGAAACAAGCTGCAAGACAAACTCTGTATGGAGATTATTGCAATAGTCTTATGTCTTGACATAAGAAGATTTATGTCATTTCTCAACACATCTCAAATGACACAAGCATCATTTTGGGTTAAGTCAATAGTAAATTCTTATGAACTATTATTAAAAAGATTGTAAATACATTTGTTTTTCAACAGATCAAAATAATACTGGTGCTTACTCAGGTATGTTTCTACCTTTTATTCATGTAACTACTTTGTATAAAGGTACTATCAGCTTGGCTGCACTACACTGCTTTCAGACTCTAACATCTTAGGTACTAAATCAGTGCAGTAGTTCAGAAAGTTGCCTATTAAAAAAAAAAAACACAACAAACCAAACAAAACCCCAAAACCCAAAAGTGAGTTCTCAAGAGGCACAGTAACACAACAGCTGCAAATCCAGGCAAAAAAAATAATAATCCTATTTATAAATATAAAAGCTAAAATTAACTAGGATTTATTTGAAAATCTATGTCTGAACCTCAGTTCTGAAGGTTGAACAGAGGTTAAAAGAAAATAAAGGAACAGATTCCTCCTTCTAAAAGGGCAGTCACCGATCATCACCCACCATCTGATAAACAGCAGTAGGTTGTGAAGTAGTAGGGCTATCTGAAACTACAACTAAAAATTACATTGGATTTAATTTTAGGGCACCCTAAGGGAAAACAGCAAAACTGCAAGAGAATATAGGTCATGCTGTTCCCAGTGAATGTAAAACAGCAAACTAATTCTACTAAACCTATTGTACATTTTAATTTTAAACATATTTAGATACCATACACACCACATCGATATATCTCTAATATCGCCTATGTTTAAACAAAATACCACTTTAAAGACTATAGTTTCTTCGGAAGTCTATGCATCTATCTCTCTCCCATTGCAGCAAATAATTCCGTACAATTTGAAAATTATCAGGTCCAAAATCTAAGCATTACTAAAAAATACATTGTTTTGCTCTTAATTTGCACAGCCTTAGAAATTTTTTGTTGTTAATTTCTACATTTAAAAATACTAGAAACTAAACTATTCTGGGCATTCTGACTTGCAGACAATGGAGGAAGGCTAGCATTACTGTGTCACTGAATTAAGTAGATCCCCATATTGCCTATGGGAAGTAGGTGTGTATAAGCTCAATTTTTTATCATGCTGATGTCACTGTACTATTAAACCATACGTGATAGATCTAAAGAGCCAACATTTTTTAAATTACAGCTCATGAAAAAGTAGAACAGTGTGAAGGCAAACATATGGAAGAAGTTGGTTGATAATATGTATGCATAAAAAAAGTAAAAGGAAATATAAGTCATATATCTTTGGTATCAAGTATATCTCCTACTCTAACTCCTCAAACCTCTCCTAATATTAGAATCAAAGCTTTCAACTACATGAGCATCTTCTGATATGCCCCAGTACCAGAGACTCATTATAATACTGAGAAAATGGCATTTTAATAAAAATAGCATCCTATTCAATACAAGTAGTAGTACTGGTTGCTCCACATTAAAAAGTGTCTTGTAAATTTTGCCAAGTAATAAAACTGCTGTGTGACAGAAATATTAGTTTTAAAACTCAAGCAGCAAGTTTTAAAATTCTGACAAGTTTCCAAATATAGAAGGAAAGTTTTTGCAATATTCTTAATGCATGCAAAGAAAATAACATACTGTAATTTTTTTGCAATATTACATGCTTTACACTTTCAATCGACTCCTTAAAATGAAATGCTACATAAAACTACTTCCTCAGTTGTCTTTTTTCTATGATTACTGCATTTTCTCTTTTTTTTTTTTTTCTTTCCCCATTTAAAGAAAGTCCATTCCAAAAAGACATGCTATTCTTTCTTACTTGGAATCATTAAGAAGTTTAAATGAGAACTGGATTTCATGACACTGAAAAACATGCTGTAATTTTCTGTAGAATACACATACTGCAA
>NW_009953484.1:1244336-1252630 GCF_000747805.2 Chaetura pelagica | reverse complement strand
GGGCTGCTGCAAAACCAGAACTGTTTAAGAAATCAAGGTTTTTCTTACCTGAACAGCGCTATTCAGAAAGCAGCTGTTTTGTCCTGGTTCATTTAATAATCCTTTTGTAGGGGCCAGGGACAATATACTTCCGGGCTGATAAACTTTTCCAAGGTTACCCCCAGGTTTTCTTAAGAATTTCACCCATGCCATTATTTTTAGATTTTGTAATCACAGTACTTATGCTTAAATATTTAAGGATATGATGGGTGCAAGGCAAAGAAGAAAGTGTCAAGAGAATTGCTCTAAAGTTATGGCATTCCATTCAACTCTGTGCAATGGTAACCATTCATGGGCTTAAGTCCATTTCCCATGAGCAGCTGTCAGCCATCTACGATGATCAGCCTCCAAGTTAAAACACAGCTAAACAAAGTTTTTAACTGACTTAAAAATAAAGGTCCAGTTATGAGTAAAACATGTTAAAAGTTATCAGAATAAAAGTTCTTATTAAGCAAGTTGCACAGTAACTGACTCCTCCTTTCAGGGATATAAATAAAATATTACTATAAACCATTAGTTGTATGATTGCACAGGTTTTTGTACATATATATGTATCACAAAATGGGAAAGTTCTTGACAAGCGTTATACTCCTATTCTCTCATTTTGTTCCATCTTCTTTTCACTTTTAACTGTGATCCATAAAATATATTCCAGTTTAGAAGACGCCATCTTTATTTCATTCTCTTTCCAGTGAACCTGAAATAAGAAAAAAACCCAGAAAGTATAAAAATAAAATTTTCCAAAATGTTAGAGACAACCTAAATCAGAAAAAAGATCATGGCCAAAACAATCTCTTAATCTAAAGGCAGCTGCAATAACCAGGGAAGAGAAGGAGAAACTATTGCCACATACAAGTTCTTTTTAATGAAGAAAAGTTATTTTATCTGTCAATTGTCTTCTAACTTATTATATATCTCTAAAGACCACAACAAAATTACTGTAAAGGGTCTGCTAACAATATGGAATAGCTTATAAAAAGACAATATTACATGAGTTATTCTAATTTTGAATGTCCAAGTATAATAAAAAGATTACCAAGAAAGAAATATTTTTATTTAGCACTTGAAAGCCTAAGATGGCTTTGATTTCAATATCCCAGCAAATCACATGAACGGATATATATTTCTACACCTTAAGTTTACTAAGATATTATAGATGGATTCTCGGCTAGTACTCAGCTTTCAAACTTCTGTATTACTTAGTAAACACCACATAAACACATCACCTAGCTGCATTCTTAAAGCATCCAGAAAAACATAGCTAACAGCAGAGCAAGAACATTCTGGTAAATGCTCCAACAACTAATCCAAACAGTCAGAGTTGTTTCTCTCCTTGTTGAAGGTACATGTTTAAGGATAAATGATCCATCATCCAGACTATCACCACAGGCACATGTAAAGCCCATGCAATGCTCATCTCACAACACTGGATTATTTGATTGGTTTGGTATTACTACATCACACACAAATATTTGAAGTAACAGGACAGAACAAACTTAAGTAAACCAAAGTGATTGAGGCTGCATATTTGGGAAAGATATAAAAAAGAAGGTGCAATTGGGGCCTCACATTACAACTAAGAGATTAATTTTAGATTTTACAAGCATGTAAGATACTAAAGACACAACAGCATATGACAGTTTTCAGGCTTCTCACTACAATTTTTCCACTGTACAAGCCTTTCAAGATCGGTGAGCAGCATTAAAGTAAAAATACGTTTTGTAGCTGGGGAAGGTGACTCTCGCCAGTTCAAAATTACCAGCAACACATTCACATCAAACAGTTCTACAGCTCTAAAATATTGTATAGCTGAGATACCACAGGAACAAATCATGTCATTTTCAAAAATACCCCTAAAACTATTCCTATTCCTATAAGAAACATTGGTACTTGCTTGTAGTACAAAAAAAAAGAATCAATAGCTGGAACCTAACCAAAAGTCCTTTTTGCCCCATGCATAATCAGATGGAGTTTGTTTACTGATGCTACTGTAGCTCACCCATAAGTAATTTGATTTAATAATACTGGAAATACTAAGTGTGATTTGTGACAGCACTGAGCAAGGAGTCTGAAACTAACTGGAAACTGACCTTGACAGGATATTGTGATTATTCTGTTTTCTTTATGTTCACTTCAATAAACCCAGAAATAGGAAAACAAAAAAAAAGTTGTAGCAAGCAACTGGAAATGCATTTCAGCGAAAAATTTCATTAAAACTTAAATTAATTAAAAGGAGTATCAACTTCAAGTTTTTTAACCCTCACATACAAGTCAAAGGACTCCACAACATAACAGATATTCTTCTACAAAAGATCAAACTCCAAAAAAGCAGGGACAGAGGAGAAGGCAAGAGTAAAACAAAGATTATAATAGAAAAAGATGAAAGATTCTCTGAAGTCAGGTGTGCAGAAGTGATAACATGATTCATACAGAGCAATTAAGGGGAAAATCTTTTTAACGACTGTTCTCATTACAAAGTTTCAGTACAGTACATAAATAGAAAACAATTATTTGCTACAGTAAAGATGAATAAAGAGGACCATAGGAAAAAAAAAATCTAAGGTGTATAGCTGTATATAAGCAGATACATATATATGCACACATACACATTCAAGAAGCCAGTATCACACATCAAGAGTGCATAGTAATATGAAGCATCATTTGGCCCAAAGTCTTCTGCTATCACAGGGAGCCATAGCTTCTAATTCCTAAAAATGTTATTTTTTTAAAAATAAATGTTAAAAATCCAGAAGAATCTTATGTTCAACTCTTTCAACTATCAATGCTTATTAGTAATTTCTGATTTAATATTTCTATATCCATACTGAAAAATTGACCTAACACATTTCTGTCATAAAAAGAAGTTGCTCAAGAGGCTTCTATGGTATGTCAAGGAGCAAGCATTTTCCCAGTGATATGGAGCTCTTAGCTCCACTTTATATAATTTCCCATATGGAGAATTACATATGATTTTCTTCACCTTCCTGCTGCTGTCCCAGGAGAAAAAAAAAATGAAGATGAACCATTTTTTATATTAACAATATCATACTGGGTACATTGGAGGGAAGAGACTGGGAACAGTACAGATGGCTTGGGATAGCCATAAAGGAGTAAAGTGTTTGCACTTCAATGCATGTTTGAGTTATTACTCCTTGTGTTCCTACCTTTGAGTAGACAGGAGCAAAAGCCTCAATACAGTTTTGACCCCGAAGCATCAGGTTTGCTATCAGGGTCTCCCAATGAAAAATAAATTCCCTACTAAACACACTACACCCCATCTCCAAAACTGTTCATACAGTGGTACTTCACCAACAGTGGTGCTTCAGCTAGCCTGTCTCCTGCTGTCTGCATTTCAATGTAAAGATTGCTTAGCATATAGCAGCCAAAGGGAAGGAAACAGATGGAAAGTAAGGTAGAACAACTTGGAAACAGATCTTACATATTCTGCTGCAAGGCTGGGCTACAGTTTGTTTGTCCAAGGACAGACAATAATGGCAGAATTCATTCCCAGCCAAAAAAAGTTTAATCTTTGCTTCATAAGTTATTTTCTCATCTGTAGAAAAGGGTAATGATTGATCCAAATCATGTTAAGTTTGGGAAATGTTAGTGTTCTTTTCTTTCTTTAAATGCAAAAGAGAGACAAGTACTACAAATATCTGTGAAACTGACCCCTACAACCAACAGACAGAAATGATAAAACTTATATAAAAATTTTAGCTCAGTAGTTCTCATTTTCAGCCTTGGGACTTAGTTATATTAAGTCACATGGGCAGAAGAGATTCCACAAGCTTTTATGTTTCTTACTTCTACTTTCAAGCATAATCTCCCCATGTTTCTGAACCACATATTATGCATGCATATGTGGAGGAAGAACCTCTGAATTTACCTAGTCTGTATTTTAACTGATAAGAAACACAGTTTTGGAAACAAGTTCTTCCAGAACAATTTAAGGCAAAAGAGGATTCATTCACTATGAACTAGAAAGTAATTTTGTCTCACTTTTCAGAGATGGCCTAGAACAAACATCCCATACACTAAGCACTTAGTTGTTGGGCTGGGTTTCAGGAAAGTTATAATGATTCTCTGCAAGAATGCAATAAAAAATGTCTCTGGATTAGTTCCATGTTACTCTCACATTACATTAAGATGCTTACTGTTTAGCTTCACATCTACAAAGTTGTCAATACAACAAATTTCAACTATCAGACCAGGTAACTGTGCTCAAACTTATAATAAACTACTAATACATTCATAGTAGTTTTCACTTCATATGTGGGCCAAAGAATCGTGATATTATATTCATATGACCTCTATTAACTACCTAAAATATTAGCGAACCTTTTTCCTGAAAATGTACATACAATATTAGAAGGATCAGAACTGATTACTTGGAAATTATTTTCATGCAACCTTTTCAAATTACTTTAGCAACGCATTCTTTAAGCTGCTTCTACCAAACTAAACATACCTACCAACAGCAACTCAAGCATGTGTCAAGTACTTAAAAAACAAGAAGGGTATACCAAAATGGTACTCCATTTAAAAGATCTCTCTGTACCTCTACTATTCAACTAGAGCTTTGGCACTGAGCGTGCACTCTAGTCCCTTGATTTTTCTCCAACTCTTTCTTCACAAAACCAGTCACAGTCAACACAAGGAAGAGACAGTAGCTGTGAAATAATCCTATCTTGACAAACTAGTAAATCCTAGCCTGAAGTAGGAAGGCTCCACTACCCTTTCTTTCTCCACTCTTACTCTCTATCAAATACTAGGGTGCACAGCTTCTTATTCACTAGTAAGAGAGGCTCTGGAGGTGCCATAATCAATGGGATTATCTTCTGTTATCCATTTGTTATCACAGGCTCTCCCTAAGGAGAAAGTTTATAGCAGAATCTTGTTTTGAATTTCCATTGTAGAAATGCCTCAAAGTTTGGTTTTGTTTTAGAAAAAAAGAAACAATTCAAGATCAAAGAAAGTTATTGTGGAAGATGCTGACAAGGATATATGGTCTTTAGTCACAGCAAACTTTCCTGGATTTGGAACATCACCAAAGAATATTATTCCACTGCTGACAAGCCTCACCTCATTGTATATTGTTCCACACACCAGAGAAGTGATGCTGCTGATCAAACTTAGTCCCTTCCACCTCTCATAATATTTGATTAAGCTTTCATATGACTGGGACTCAGTCACTGACTCCCTTAACCTAAATTCAGAACTCTGTAGGACTGTAATTAGGAACTGAAAACTGTTCTTACATGTCTGTGGTAAGCCAGTGTTGCTAAGAGCACTGCAGCATTTATGAGCCACTGGGGTTTACCAGTTCTTCATAAATTCTTGGTTTGACAAAGGTGTGATTGACTGAGAATAGATCATAAGTCATTAAACCACACAGTCTTCAACAGGTGCAGTAGTTGCCCAGCAGAACAATTACTTCACATAGTATTAGTGACATGCTACATAAGATTTTTAGCAGCTGAGAGTTAAAAAAATATTCTTGCCCTTCAGACTAAAGGAATCAATTTGGATTACTGTTCTCAACCAAAGACACTCAACAAGGGTTATGAACCCTCAAGCCAAAATATATTTATCAACCTAAGTTCTTCTATCTTGCCTAATATCACTATTCTTCAGTCATCCATCATCTCAACAAGCACCTGGCGACCTTAGTCGTGCAGCCTTTCAGGACACAAATTTCTGGCACTTGCCTTTATAGCTTCCAGAACAACAAACAGACTAATCAGCAAAACCACGTTATCTCCTGTTTTGTAGGGTTTTGTTGCACCTAAGTAACTGCAGCCAGCACAGCCTTTTTAATGTAAGAAGTAATGTGACTAAATTGGCTTAGAAATCAGTGCAGTTACTGAACAAATAATTTTCTACAAGCACATTTACATTTAGGCCTCTTTTGATATCTATTGAGATAAAACTGGCAAGATAAACAGTTAGTTCTGTGAATACTGGAACTATCAGTGCCTGGCTCCTGATAGCTTTATGTCTTACAGCTGAGTTCTTGCACAGTTTTCTCCTTAGTTGGAGCATATGCCAACTCTGCTCTTTACATCATCTTAAAAGGTCTATTTCTTCCAGGCAGCTGCCTGTTCTCATGCACTTTTTAAGTACGTAATCATCCTTAAGACTTCTATCCTTTCTGTCAAATTAGGTGGAAACGTGCCAATGGGTTCAAAAGTTGTTGACTGTGTGTGTCTTTGAAATTTGGCTGAAGAATCCTTATTTACATCCTCTCAGCTTCATTTTGCAACTAGTCTGTCTGCTGCATAAATGACTAATGGCAAGCCTTCCTCATGCCCAATGCTAAGGTTACTTTGAAGCAACACAGCTTTTTGCTTCAGTTGGCAGATCACACCTCTGTGCTGACAGTGGGCAACTCACCCAATGGTCTGACAACTCAAGTTGTTTCTAAACTGATACATATAATTACTTAGGAATTTACATATAAGACAACAAAAATTTGGAAAGAAGAGTGATTAAAAGTATTGCAAGGGAATAAACCTATGATGGGAAACCACTAGAGTTTTCTGCAGTAAGCCAATATTATTAGGACTGTGGTTACTTTCTCCTCAACAGTATAAAGAGCCATAAAAATTCAACATCTTGCAACTGCAAGAATTTGAGTGTTTTTCACAGCTCAAAAGCTTGTCATTTGAAGTTGTCATTTTTGTCAACTGAACAAAAAACTGATTTGCAGTGCAACAATGTTGAAGGTTGCAATGATTTTTTTCCCAGAACATTTTAAGACCAAAAAAAAAATAATAAAAAAATACTATTCCCAGCAGTGACCATAAGCCTTGATTTCATGGACATTTGCAAGTATACCAGCCAGTGGTATTGCTATGACACATCCTTTCTGCCTTCAGTCACTGACTCAAAAAGTCCTTAAGAGACAAAGAGGGTGTTTCACAGTTATCTCTTCTAGAAATTCTTTCAACTAATCTCTGAAGATTTAAACTCTATTTTTCTATTTTAAAGATCTCTATTGTCTCTTCTCCAGTCCTTACCCAATTAGCTGTCCCTCATATGCCAAACCACTGCTCCTGCACGTCATACTTCTCAGTATCCTTCCAAGACGGGAGAAGCAGAAGCGTAGATGTTTTCCCAAATGGCTTTTATATAAGTATTAAATTTTTTTCTTTAAGCTCTTCCAATCAAAACTTCCCTATTTGCATCAGAACAACAGGTTCACAGCTCTGCATCTCTGGGCTGTTACAACTAGAAAGTAACTTTAGAAATAGCTGCAATGGGAACTCTGAGTAAAGACCTTAAAGGATACAAATTCCCAGCCCATGACATGGGCCAGCATTTACAGTGAATCATCACACTGAAACTACAGAGAAAAACATTTTTGTTTCTCCATCTTCCTACTCCTTTATGAAGTACTTTGTTCAAAGATTACCATGCCCTCTTTCTTGAGCCTCAAAAAGATAGGAGGTTATCTTTACAACAATAATTCCCACACTTGCCTTTTTATCCCAGATTAGCTGCCTGTACAAACTGTGACCTTGCCTTTCAGTTTTCAGTGTAGATGTTTGTCAGCAGAAGTGCAAAATACCAAGTTCTGTACCTTCCCCAAAAGCTTTCTGATTTCTTAAGTCACCAGGAACAACTACATAACTGAGTTACAAGGAATGGTAATAAGAACAACATATTTAAGCCAAACTTCATTTTAAGAGCTTGAACAAAAAAAAAAAAAACCCCACAAAAACTAAAGTTCTGAATCTTTACACTTCTTATATTTCTTTGTGAACAAATCTGTGCAAACCTATCTACAAATATTTCACTCAGCCCATACATTTAAGCTTCTGATCTAGTCCATCTTGCTGTTACAGACTCAGTCCATCATAATATTTAACCTGGCCTCGACAAACTCCACCTTTTCTGCTTAAACCACGAGGATGTTTTGAAGAACTCTTTGAATGCATTTCAATCCCATCCCTATATCCCACAAGTGACTAAACTCTATCAAGAGGCATTAAGTAAAAATGACGTGTTGCAACCAAACTCTTGGAAAGCAACATAACTGAAACCCATGATAGCATTATATGCTGTCCCTGAAGTCCTATGGGTCTCGTACCCAAACAATTCTGTCAGTAGTACATCATGAACATTGTATGACTGAAAGAGATTCTGCAGTATCAAGTTTTGATACGGAAGTCAAGTGCATATTTTAGGTGGGTTTTTTTGTTAACACCAAACATCCCACAACAGTAACTTGATATTCTACAAACACAACCTGT
>NW_009953484.1:1243609-1244301 GCF_000747805.2 Chaetura pelagica | reverse complement strand
TCATTTGATAAGGCTCATTTATATTCAGATTATAACATGAGCTCTCACTATTTTGATACCTAAAATTACTCTGTCATTCTACAGGAACAGGAGTGTTAATAATGAAGTCAGTCAAGGCAATTTCCATTGTCTTGAGGGGAAAGGGGATACTGCACCATCAATCAGGCAACAATACTACTCACATGACTAAGTTTTTGCTCTTAAAATAATCCTAGTATCTTCAAAGTTAAGCAAGAGGGGTTTTGTTTTTTTTTTTCCCCCTGACATTAAATAGAGATACATGAAATACACAGTTATTTTGGGCAGGGAAAAATACATGTCGAGAGAACAACACACGTTTCCTCTGCAAAGCTGATTTTAAAAATATTTGCATTGAAAATCAAAGTAAGGGATAAACTTAAGCCAAGATGCCAAGCAAACAATTTGCGTGCGTCTACCACACGCCTCAGGAACTCTACCCCATACGAACACAGCCGACAACACTGCCTCCAAACCCTGCAAACCGACTGAGATTTCAAACAGCCCCACACTACCTGTACCGGCATTTCCTGTTCCAAACAGCCTTTGAAGAAAACGCTCCAGAAAAACCCGCTGGCGGGTCCGTGACCGCGGCGTTAAACATTAACTCGGGATGCGGGCTGTTGGGGAGCCCGACACCCGCCGCGCCCCCCCCCCACGCCGCCGCCCCCCCC
>NW_009953484.1:1236479-1242757 GCF_000747805.2 Chaetura pelagica | reverse complement strand
CAGGTCACCGGCAGCCGCTCTCGCAGCCCTCTGTGGAAAACTCCGTTGGGTCTGTGCCAGGCCGCTGGGTTTTCAAGTTAATAACCTGTTAAAATGACGGAGGCAGCAGTTGGTTTTCCAGCAGTTGTTTTCTAGGGCTTGTTTTAGGATCTGTGCCTAGGCAAATGGGCCTTGCTGAAGAGGCCCGCGGAGCAGCAGCCCAGGCCGCGGGGCGCGAGGGCGGCTCTTGGGCCAGGCCTGGCTCAAGTGTGCACACACCTCCACGTTATGTTGTATCTGGCTTACATTTTAGCCAGAAAGATTCTGTATTGTATGTCACCTGGCAAGGGTCATTGCCCCGAAGTTGTGTTCCCTCTGATTTTCATCTGGTCTATTATTTTTGGGAGGGAGGGGTGTTTCCTTTTCTTATTTGCCAAAGAAATTTTATGTTGATGAGTCCTGATATTTCTAGTTGCTCGAGTACCTTCTGTATTTCACTATTATTATCGTCTTCCTGGATAAACACGTAGATTTCATTACACACTTCATTTCTAGTTTAGTAATGAAATTTTACCACACTGAACATCAGTCTTTAGCACATCCCACTGAACACAAGTTTCTGAATTCTCTCTTGTCCAGTTGCCTTTTTCATAGTCTTTCAGGATTGGAAAAGTGGTTATGTATATAAAAGCATCTTCTGCAGTAGTAAATTAAATAATTTCTCTGTAAAGTTGCCTTCCTGCCTCTTTTAGGTCATCCAGAAGGCAGTAACACTCCCGAGTTTTTACTGTGTGGAACACGAGGCACTGCATACTACTCTTTTGTTCTTGTGTCCATTACAAAATACCAATTTCAATACTTTTGGATGACATTTTGGTAGTTTATTCCATTATATTGCTAGTTTAAGAAGCCCCCTAGCAAAAGCAGTTTTCTCAGTTTACAGTATTTTTCATCAAGTGGCCAACTTTTTAGTTCAAAGAAACCCAGCAGCTCTCTAGGGAAGATTTTAATAAATTTTCCTGTCTTTCCTTACATACATGTATCTATTCGGCCACACCCTTCTGTGATTTAGATAGTCGTATTTTCACAAGTTGGAGTTACTCAAGGTTTGTATAAAGTGTTTTTTCTTGAGACTTTCACATGTGGTCAGTAATTGACATGTATATGCTTTTTAATTTTTTAGCAGTTAATGTATGTTTGCCTCTCCTTTGCAGAAAATTTTTGTAGATTTTGTGATTTTTTTAAGGGAATGGAGTGTCTGGTTCTGTTATTGTCCTAAGTTTTATACAGTATATTGGCACAATAAGCATTCCTAGGGTTTTTGTGTAGTTCTTCCTCAGCTGTTTATTGATACGTGTTTGAATTTCTAGTTCTCGTTAGAAATTTTAAGAGAAAAACTTGTTAAAAGTCAGTATGTTAACATTACCATTAAAAATCTGTTTTCAGGATAGTGTTATTATGTTGTTACTGTATATTTACTAAAAAACCTTCTGCTTATCATTTTGGCTAGCATCAGTTTAGTCCTTGATCCCTGCATTACTTCTTTGCAAAGCCAGTCAAGCAAAGGCATCTGTGAATCCCAAAGTAGGATTATGACCTCATTCTGATTATGACCTGGTTTTGATATTTTTGCTTCTCTGTGGACTCTGCTTTCTTGTTTGCCTCTGCCCTTACTTCAGCACACATTTGTTTTTCACTGCTAATCTTTTAGAAGTCCCTTAGGATTTGTATCAGTTTTTTTCTGTTCCTTTTTTTCTCAAAGTGTAGTCTGTGTTTTAAGATTCTCTAGAAGTGAATCTTAATAATGCCTTCCACACTATTCAGACAGAGAATGACACAGGTGCAGCACAGGAAGCCCTAAATGAGCTAAGTGAAGAACTTTAAAATTAGAATAAATGGTGTGAGTACAAAAGAATGAATGCTAGAGAGGCAGATGATTTCCTGTTGCGGTTATTGTCCGTACAGGATATGTGCTACGCATGATGCAGGGATGCAGAAGAATGTTTATGTGGTTTTAGAACTCGCGTTTATGTAAAGTTTGGTAGCATTGGTGATGCAGATGCTTAAACTGGAGAGTTGACTAGGGAGTTGAAAAGGTGTTAAACTTGGACAAGAGGGATCCAGAGAAAAGTAAAATAGGGTTTTACAGTTCTGCTCAGTAATCCAATCCTGGACTTGGCTCCAGGCTAATGGGTCAGTATTAAGATTCTCAACAGGAAGAAAGAACAATGTAGCAGAGTAGTTGATGGCAGGGATCTGGGTTTGGCACAAAGCTGGAAGAGAATGGAGACAGACCATATGCAGATCCTTCAGCACATCCAGAGGGTTGGGTTTTTGCACATGTCCAGTCCGCATTAAAACACATTTATGGGAAGTTGTGTACCAAAAGAAAAATCCTAACATGGTTAAGTGACATTAGAAGGTCTAAAAAGTCATTGCAGTAAATATTGTTTCTCAAAGTTGCAGGCCTCATGCATCATTTCTGTTGAGGAATGAGCTGCAAATCTGTTTCACAGCTGCAAACAAGAGGGTTTATTTTTGTGTTAGAACTTTTTCCGTTCCAGCATCACTTAAACTGTTGTTGCTGGCTGATCTGTAAGTGAATTCTGATTCCTTCCTCTGAAATAATGTTATTGTATCATGTTTTGTGTACGCAGTGTTTCTATGGACATTTTCATACCTGTAGCTGTACTGGAACACCTGTTCTCTATTTTCTTTCATATTTCTTCTTAACACTTGGAACTTGTTTACAACAACCTTTTCAAGCAGTTATTGTCCTCTTTACATTCAGATGATTCATAAGTTGTGGATGCTTGAAATCTCAGATTGAAGGGGGAGCAGCCTAAATTATGTGTTTTTTTTAAAAAAAATTAGTAAGGTTATGTTTTATCAAAAAGCATGGAGAGTGTTAAGTATTGGTTCATTTTAGCTAGGTTTAAAAAAAAAATAAATCAGAACACAGGAGACCACAGGCGACTTTACAGGGGCATTACAAATTAAGAGGGAGGAGCCTGCTGCAGTCTGATGGGATGAGATTCTGAACTGCCTATAATTTCTGTTCAAGTTTCTTCTCTTCTGTTAGCTGTAGACATACTTTCATAGAGCATAACCAGTATTTTTTAAGTCTTCTTCCTTTAGAAGCAGGAATAAACACAATATATTTTGCTCTTATTTACTAATTGTACACTATCCTAGTGCTTTTTCAAGTGCTGAAATGCTCATTGGGGTGGGAAAAGCAATTTCATTGAAGTAATCTAGAATTTCACCCTGAAGAAAAGAAACATTGGGTTTCATTCTTCCCCAGACTTTTTGATGATAATGGGCCTGGAACAAGATCTGCACGCGCATGATTGTGTTCATTCTTTAGGAACCAGGGAGAGGGTGGGGGTTGCGTTGCGAGTGACTGTTTTTCCTCCTGGATAATCCTGTTTCTAGTCCAGTAATCTACTTCTATGGAACTACAATGCAACTGAAATCCTCTCCTATTGTAGGCTGTTCTGGTTTTAGTTTCTGGAACAGTAGAAGTATGAGAAAACTGTATGCATGCTCTGTGTATCAGGCACTTTTTTTAAAACTGTGTCATCATCCCAGTGCTCTTGAAGAAGTAGTTTTAGTTATGACCTATGTGTTGCATCAGTCTTGCATGATACTTTCAAATTTTCAGGTCTAGTTTCTTGCTTTCTCTGAGGATATAAGCCAATAGAAATGGATGTCTGCAACAGAAAAAGAAAAAAATGAGAGAGGTTCCCTTTAAAAACTCATGTGTTGGATTCACATAGACAACTTCTGTGGCTAAATGGAGCTTTCTCGGTGAAACCCAACATGAAGTAAAGCTAAGACAAAAGAGCAGTCTTCAATAAATACAAAATTAGGAGTAATACAGTGGTTAACATTACATAATGTATACTGTCTAGTTAAACATTAGAAATGCATGAAATACCTCCAATAATAGAATGCAAAAATGTTAGCAAGAAAAAAAATCTGATTTTTGTCCTGTAGGAGAAACTGAACAGTATTCGATTTAAAATGTGTGACTTGACTCCATACTTTTGTCTAAACCTAAGCAAAATTTAACATGATTGTGTTATAAAATAGACTGATTTACAGGGGGAGAGGGAAAAAAAAAAAGGCAGTTGTTTTGTTAAGTTTCCTCAGTACTCATGTTTCAGGATTTAGCTTTTTTTTTTTTTTTTTTTTTTTAAATCCTTTCTGAAGTTTTCAGAGCTCCCAGAACATAGCTTATATAGTTTAGCTCCACTTCTATGCACAGAAGAAACTAGTTTTCACTTGCCAACTAGTAAGGTGTAAATTTAATAGATACTATTTTGGTAAGTATAAAACCTGTGGGAATGGGGAGGTTTATTTTCTTCTCAGATAAATTTACGGCCAGATCAATTCTAACCTTTAGTAAAAACCTTTCTTTTAGTCTCTGGCTATGGATCCTTTTGTAAAAGCATATCACTACACTACTCTTTTTCTGGATAAGCAAAGAGGAGTAGGAACCATTTGCATCTGGAGTCAAGAGTGAAGATTTTCTTGGTGAGGCTCAAAAGTGAAATGAACATCCTAAGTTACTGGTTTTCTGTAACATGGATAGAACATGGACACTAAGACAGGTTGACTTATTATACAGTAGGAACTTTTTAGCTGCTTCTAGTACAGATTTAGAAAAAAACCCAGCAAACAAAACAAATACCAGAGGTGAAAAAAATTGATATGGAATTAAATAGAATAAAACTTTTTTTTTTTTTTCCATAGAGAGATCATGCCAGATGTGCCTTCTTTCTTTCTGTTACACAGTAACTGCTTTTCTAGGCAAATAAAATTGTTAAACTGAATAAGAGGGGGAATCAGTGAATTAATTGTCAGATATTATTTGAATATACTAGCTGAAGCAAATCTGACAAAAGAACGCTGCTTTTAATTTAAAAAAAAAAAGTTTTGGTAGGAAATTAAGCTAGGTATTAATATATTTAGATTGGAAATTAGAGGAAGTTTTTTAACTCTTCCAAGCCCCTAAGCCTTGCGAAGAGAAAGCGTGATCAGTGTATCATACAATAATCTATAATGTGCAAGGGACACATTATAGAATTGACCTTGTTTTGTCCTGTGCTTCATTAACCTGTAGTTAGAGCACACTCAGGTCTGCACTGTCTCATATACACCAACTCAAAACAACTGTAGGTTAAAACTGACTGATACAGGTGATAGAACTGTTAGATTATGACACTGTGCTGTTTGAGCTCTGACACTGAGCAGGTTTGAGCTCTGTGCTGGGCAGTGTGCTGTTAGTGGTTTCTAAGACAGCAGGGTTGAGCCAAATGCCTCCTTTCTTCATCTCCTGGAACTGGAGAGATGCAGTTCTGCTTTACCTGTTTCTTTCCACTGATACTGATGCTTCTGATACCACATTTTCCATTCTCTGTGCCTATTTTATAAGACATTGCAGAATTAATGATAAATTAGGATAATTAAATATATGAATACTTTGTAAATATATGAGAACTTTATTTTGAACTGTGTGTAGTATCACTTGCTTTTCATAAAGAATACACTAATGAAATATATTTGTATCAGTGCAAAACCCTGCTAGAAAATAAGCACATTCCATTTGAGTTCAGTAATGCTTGCTGCAACTGGTCAGCTTGCTCTTCTCCTTCCTATCTGAACAGCATGTTCTTATTTTTTTCCTTTCCAGCAGCTACTCAAAATGTTCTCATTAAGAACTTGAGGAATGACATATTGCTAGAATTCACCTGCCAGAATTAAGCCTTACTTGGCTTTCTGACGTACAGGAGGCTAGCCTAGGAAGAGCCCATCATGCCTCAAATGTTTGTTTATAATCATTTGTAGTTATCTTACTTAGTCATCGTTCAGTAATCCTGAGTGTAATGACTACAGTAACTGCTGTTTAAAGTTACTATTTTGCCTAGTTGAGTAACTTGGCTCTACAGACAAAGTTTACAAAGGAAAAGGAAGTAGGGTGATACTCTGTAGATTGCTACATGGCTGCTAGCCTTCCTACCATGGGAATTCTTAGCCTACTCCTAAGATCTCCTTACTGCCTACACTGGCCTTTTAAGTCCTCCATTCTTTTTCTGCTTCTGCATCAGAGGAACTAGATGTATTTTCTTGTAGAAGGGTTCTGTCACGTGATGAGAAGATTTGAAAGGTTTTAAGTTAGCTTGGTTTTGTTTTTTGGTGGTTTTTTTGTTTGTTTTTTTTTTTTACTGTACAGATGTCCTTCAGAACTCCAGAGAAATCCAGTTCTAAGTTAGACCTTCCGTACAAAGCAGCCT
>NW_009953484.1:1208306-1236305 GCF_000747805.2 Chaetura pelagica | reverse complement strand
ATTCCTGCCTTAATGAAGACAGCCAGCTCTGAACTGGCAAAGTTCAGGCTGTTCTTTGTACAAACCCCATCGAATATTTTAATCTCCATTTGCTTTTGAAAGAATAGTTGGCTCACAATATTCAGGCTTATTTTTACTGTTACAGTGATTTATAAATCCTCTGCCTCTTGCAAGTGTTACTTAACTTTGTTTCTGTGAAGTAGGGACATATTGCAAGTGCTGAGCCAGGCATTTTGGATGAGTGGTTTGTTCACGGAAAATGCAGTTTCCGTCTGAAAACAAAATGTTTGTGAATTCATCTTGAATTTGGCCAAAAGTAACTAAGAAAGAAGTTACTTGCACTTTTCAAAAAGTAAAGTCACATCTTTCTATTTAAAAACATCAGATACTACTTTGTTGATACTTTTATCAGTTAATATCTGCCCACTGTAAAATTAAATCTGTTGTTTCAAGTAAAAGCAGAATGTTGTTCAGCTGGTATTGGTTCTTGTATTCGTTATGCACCATAGCCTGAAATACTCTAGGTATATGATCATGTAAACCTATTTTTTACTTTTTTCCTACAATGAAATTTCGTGTTTTAAATTTAAAAAGAACCAAAAAACCCCAAATGTATACAGCTTGAATTAATAGAAAAACAGAGGAAAAAAATATATGTGTTGTGTGCAAAACCAGTCTGTGATGGACCTAGATACAAAGCCTGGATTTTTCAGACTTTTTCCTCCAGGACTCTCCTTGTTTTCTAATCAGTAAAGTGAAACTTCCCTTTTTCTCTTACCTATTTTCCTTAAACTTTGAATAATAATAATAACTTACTGAAAATTTGTTTTGATGTACGCGAGCTGATGTGTACAGAACATGTGGAATGTGGTCAGTGTGGACACGGAAGGCTGAGATCTCACTCCATAGGATCAGGAGTCCTGCCAAAAGCATAGCTGAGGTCAGGCTTTTGTGTTCCTGCAGTGCCTGCCTCTACTCCATGTGGGAGGTTACAAGTTAACCCTGGCTCTCTCTGCTTCTGACTTACATTTTGAGTGTTCTCATAATGGGTATTTTGATGTGAATTAATAAACAATCATTAACTAACAGCACTTACTGGGATTGTCATAGTACTTGAACACATGATTTTCAGAAGACAGCCAGAAAGTATTTCATAGGGCTGCCAGATCCTTCTAATCTATTACTGAACCTCAGTAGTGCCCAGTAGAAGATATTTATAGAAAGAAATGGGCTAAATATGAGGTGATCTTTCTCACACAGCTTTCTGTTTTCTGGTGGTAAGCCCCAGCTTCAGATCACACAATAGCCATTACGCATAATAGACAGTTACCACTATGAATTTGTTTAATCCTGTTTTGAAGTTAATAGTAGTTTTTGACCCACAATATCCTATATCACAAAGTTCCACAACTAGGCATTTCTCTAATTCTGTTAATTTTGAAGTTGATTTTTTCTAATTTAATTAAGAGTCAGTTTATTCCTGTGGTATTGTTCCCTCCTCATCTTCTCCAAACCATTCCTGAAGACCTTTGTCATGACTTCCTTTATTTGTGTTTAGATGGTCTAATTACTGTTTCCTTTCAGAGAACTTTTCTTTGTCTTTTTGTTTTGTGAGTCTCCTCTGTTCTATTCTTAAACCATGGTAACATTTTTTGAGGGAAAGGTTGGAACTTTGTAGTAGTTTTTACTTACTCTGACTGCCCAGCCTGCAGGCAGTTTGAAATAATCGATTAATTTCTTTGCATGGATTTTATCCTTCCAGTTCCTTTTCATTTTCCTCTTAATAAGAGTATTTTATATGAAGCTTTTGTTTCTTAAACTATATCAGTATGCTGACTGCATTTTATAGCTATTTTTTATCTGTATGTTCACAGCCAACTACATAACAGCTCTGTGGCAAACATTATTTATATGTAATTTAGAGCACTTTATTTGGTTTTGAACAGTATGTAGCCTCTGGGAATAATGAAGGAGCCAGCACTACATGATTTTTCAACCTTATTGGGATCTTCTGGTATTTCTGTCAAGACTACTCATAGCATGGGGACCCTACATTGAGAAATTCAGATCTAACATACATGGGATTTTATGCTCCACAGTCTTGCTATATATTTACTCTCACCACATTTCTGCCTTTTCATTATACCATTCAGTTCCTTTCTTTTTTGGAAGTAAATATGAGTGTCTTGTGCTAAAGTGCTAGTGATGTTGTAAGAACATTTTCTATAATATTTATATACCTCTGATAGTCTGTGTTTATATAAAGCTGTTACTTGTGTTTTTCCATGTAATCCATCCTTTCAGCTCTCTTTCTTACAACTAGAAAGCCTTTAGAAGCAGCACTGAAAATGTAAAAAATGTTTGACCTTTCCAGACCTATAACTGAAGAAACTTCTATTCTCTCACTCCAGAGCCTTCTCTTTGTCTACAAAAAATAGTACAAATCTTGATCTCTGAAGTACTTAATCACTGGTTACCCAAAAATAGTCTTTTTTCTAGTTAGAAGATACATTTCAAGTGCAATATAAATTTCTTACAAAACACATGCATGTGCTAAACCTCTTGAAGTTAATAATGAATCTCTGAATTCCCAACCTTAACAAGAGATCTCCCTCTGTGGCAAAAGGAATTGTTTTTTTGGCAGAGAGCTTTGTTTATTGCAGTGGAACTTAACGCAGTAAGGCTACATCTAGGCTGATGGGAACATTCCTGGACACTGGCACTCAATCCTCTGTGTTGTTGGATACTTAGCACATTGCACAGTTCTGGCTGCTGCCAACTGATGCTCTCCCAACCAGTTCCCAGGCATGGTTCAAGAGTTTACTGTGGTTACAGGCCTGCTCCCAGTAGGTGGTTTGGCAGAAACCACCCAGTATGGGAAGAGTAAATAGAATGGCTGCAGCCTCTTCTCTGACAGCTGGCCTTGGGGCACATCTGGTTTACTAGTGTCTATGTAGCTCTATGGTCGTAGAGCACTGAGTTCTTACTCTTCTGCTGCTGTTGGTAAAGGGTAGCTGAGTGTTGAATTAGAGCTACCTTTTCCTGTGGCACAGCTCATTTCTAGAATTTCAGATGGAATTTGAGGATTTAAAGACTGTTGGTAATTTCCAGCCACATCTAATGCTGTTATTTGGAGTCTTAATTGAACAGATGCATGGCAGGCTCAGGACTTTTCAGACATCTCAAGCCTTCTGAGCCCATTCTGCACCAGTGGATCCAAAGATGTATAGGAAGCTGAGGTTAACATTGTGTGTGTGTTGTGTAATAAACCAGGTGTCTTGATCTGCATGTAGAGAGTATTTACAGAGTATACGTTAGAAATGATGCGTCCCTTCTTCATAGTCCTCACTTTGTATATGCTGTGCATCAATTTGCTCGTATTTCTGTTCAGATAGGCTTATGAATGCCTATGTTGGCTCATAAAGAACAAATACCTCCAGAGCTTGTTTGCATTGCTCCTCACTATAGTGTTTTTTTTTCTTTAATCTTTGCATTTTTAGCCTTGAAGAGGTCTTATTTTTGCCCTTGTCTATAGAATTGTTGTACAATGTGCAGTTGCGGGCCCCAAACTAATCCCCTGCTAGAAAAGTAATTTTGGTCAATGAGTTTGATTTACTTTTTTTTCTTTCATGAATTTGTACAGGGCCTGTACATTTGTTTGTGCAGTTTGTATGGCAAAGTAAATAAAAAAAAAAGATGACAGAATTTTGTTCACCAACAACTTGAACCATGGAAAACATTTTTACAGACACAAATTTCAGCTACAAAAATAAAGCAAAACTTTTTGTTCATCTTTCCTCTTTAAGTCTCATTCTACTGTTCTTCAGATGTTGAGATTCTTTCTGAAATGTTCCCTTTGTAGCTCAATGCTACAAAACCAAATTAATAAGGAGAGTATCTGGAAAAAACGTGGGTTTTTTTTGTTGACTGTCATTACCATCATAATGTCTCATGGTGTTCTTTTGAAATAAAATTTTATTTGCATGTTAGCATAGAGCTTGCAAAATGTTATGAATACCCTAAAGAAAAAGTTTCTGAGATACCCGTAAACCTTTTGGATGTTGTGTGCACTCTTAGAGACCATAGTGCCCTAGATGCCAGAAAAGCACCTAGGATATATGACAGGAGAGTGACCTCCTGGTTGAAGATTCCTTTTTCAATATGCATACAAACAAAACTGTTAGAATATCCAACTTGCAGGTAATGAATACTTCTCAAACACAAAAGCATATAGAAACAAGCAATTATTAAACTGATGCTTGCCTCTTACTAGAATGCAGTTGTAACTTGAAAAATTACACTGAAAAACAGCACCCACTTACATATTTTTGCCTGACCCCTGTGTAGCTACAGATGCTTAACAAGAGTCTGATACTCTTATTTCTAAAATGTCAAGAGCTTGCCAGTGTATCAAAACCAAGAAAACTTACATGCTTCTAAGTCTAAGTATATACTATGGCTGTAGGGGAAAGGTGTATGAAATTTCTTTCTAGAAACAAAAACATTTGTGGTAACATAGCTCAGTGATACTAATTTCGTATGTCTAACATAACCAGGCTCTGGTGGATTTTTTAGTTGTGATTAACACAAACGTTCCAGACTTACCCGGGAAATACCTCTGTACTTTTTCATATCACTACATAATCTTTGTCATTGCCAAATTTAGTGCATTTTCTGTAGACAAATCTGGGTGATGTGGATGTTGATATCCATCATTAAATCTAAGAGTCAGAAAGGGGGAAAGTGGCCTAATCTTGCTGTCACTGAAGTAATGACAAAATTCTTAACTTTGAAAGTAAGGTTGGAAAAAAAGGTTGACTTGTCAGAGCTCACTGTGTGCACTGTTGTGGTATTGCTAGGCTGTTTTATTGTAATCAGTATACCTATCAAAACCCTTGCTAGGAGTGTAGCTTTTTTTTTTTTCTTAATTCACTTATTCTTAAAATACAATAAAATATTTTAGAAATATTGTCGTTTTTGCTGCATTAGAAAGAGAATGTATAAACACAAATAGAAAATATCTGGGTCACATTTGCCAAATGAGTTTATTTATATTATGTCTACAGGTGAAACTAGGTGCCAGAAAAGAGGCATTGCATCAGACATTATTACTTATACTCCAGCTGCCCTGGAAAAAATTAGTCAGTAGCCTATAGTAATATTTGGACCAAAAATACATGGATGTGCAGCTTTTGTATGATATAGAGTGCAGCTTCTCTCACAGGTCCTCTGTTTCTGGAACAGTGTTGGAATCCGAAGGCTGAATGAACACTACTGGAATATTCTCTGATGTCCATCCTTTAGGAGTCCTATTGAAGGATCTTCTGGTAGCAAGAGGGTTTGCAAGGATCATGAATCTGGGATCGTTCAGCATCAGCAGATTAAAATCTGGTACCTTGAATTTAACCAGCTTTGACGCTTTCTCAAAACCACCAAAGGGAGTGGCAACTCTGTAGATTTTAGAGAAATAAAAGTAAAATGTTATTTTAAGAACACTTCTTTTTATCCTAGGGCTTCAAAAAACAGAAACTATTTTAATTATAAAGATTCAGTACAATTTCTTGTTTACATTTTCAAGCTTATGTGAAAATATTGTTTATCTGGCAGGTTCTCTTTAAGATCCAATTTCTTTTCCCTTAGATAAAGCCTTCAGCCTTCTTCAAATTTCAAATGGACAGAAAAGCTGAGCGAGAAAGATGTTGTAGGAAAACGTTGTCACTGGTGAGTCACAGTTACTAAACTTACTTTGTTTGCTAAGTTGATAAATCTGAAAATGTAGTTCAACACCTTGTCTCTAGCAGGTAATTAGTTGAGGATGTTCTCACCCCTTTTTCTCCTATTTCCAGTTTCATGTTCCTCCCACTACACCATGTTTCAGCACTATATTGTTGTACCAGTTAGAATGCATATGGGTTGGGCTATAAACTGGGGACATTTCTGGGTAAACAAAGACCCTTCAAAACAAAGGAACATTTTAAAATCCAAACTATTTCAGCAATCTGGTGTAGCAATACAATTGAGGAGGCAGTAAAGCATCGTGTGAAGAAGAAAGGAACAGCCAAAGACAACAGCTGTAGAAAGGAGAGGAATGGGTGAGGACTTCTTACACCAGCTTTGTTTCTGAAGAAAATGTTTATGTAACTAAACCTTGACACACTGGCTGAAATGGGCCCCTCGTTTTGAGCCAGTGTTTTTCATGTTATTTAAATGTAAATATTCCCTCAGGTGATAAATCTGAGAAACTAAAAGGTTATAGATACCAAACAGGACCTGACTGTTACATACATTTGAAAATATTTTAAAACAACAGTATTTCCAAATATCTCCTATGGTTCTTCTATATTTGCAGGTGTCTAGGCTGAAAAAAAGAAGCCCTGTCACTTTTTCCAGACTCCTTTGTATAAGCAATCGTGCCCAAACAGACTATTACATGTGCTCTGCATTTTAATGAGGTGCCTAACTTTGCTGGGATATATTCTGGCCAGTTTAGAGTGTTAGTTTTTTCAGCTCCACAGGAGCACCTGATTTCTGCCAAGCTGCATATACAGTAGCATACAAAAATGAATTTTTGTTGAAATGGAATTTCACCAGCCTTGGTAGGTTTTGTGTGTTTGATACAGAACGACAGATCTGCTGGTACATATTTTCGGTGGCTCCTGGTATTATAACAGAAGCCCAGAGAAACTAATACCAATAGAAATGTAAAGAGATCATTTGAAGATCTGACTAGGATTTTCAGCAAGATAAGTATAGATAAAAAAACCGAGGGAAAATTAAGTACATATGCAAAAATAAAAAAATTATTCAGAAAAAATGAATGCATGACCTAAAAGAAATTGTACCACCGTGTGTTTACACGAATAATTCATGGAATTTTGGTATAAGGGTATAGTGTTAATTCCAATCAATCCTGCAATATAAAAAAATTTATGAAAGTTCTGTGCACGCACACTTGCTGAGGGAAGAGATTAAGCTCTAAAACTGTTTCTCAAATGAAGATTAGATTTTCAGCAGCAGCCGGTCCAGGCATTAAACTCTCTTGAGGTCAAAGGAAATTCCTTGTACAAAGTGCCTGTGGTATCTTTCTTGGGAAGCTGTCTTCTAGGTCACAGTGTCAAATTGGATACTGAATGATACTGATTAAAAATAATTGCTTTGTAATTGGCAGAGTGAATGTAGTGATCTACATCTAACAGGATAATAAAGATTGTTTTAATTGCTGCTCTAATTAAGATACATAGTCTCATATTGTTATAATATTTAATTCTCATCAATATGTAAATTAAACAATAATAGCTGTATAAAACGCAAAACAATTCTGTAGTGTAAGAATTCCTCTTTGTAGTATTTTTGGGTTTTAAATGAATCATGTTTCTGTAGGTAACAGAAACAGGAGGGCATTCTATGAAAATACCTTTTGTGGGAAAAAAACCCATGTAGTTCCTGCACAAAGTGGCCTCAGAGAAGCCTACATTCCTGCATGCTAGGCAGAAGCACATGATGATCAACATAAAGGAGAGTACAGTAATTGGCTAATAGATGTTATTTTCCTTTACAACAGCAGTATATTTTTGTGAGCAATAACTTGTCTGACAACATGGTGTTGTAATGACTTGTCTTGTGTGCACATCAACTACATCACTTGAGCTCCGATTCATTGTATAGAAGCCTAAGACTCATGTGTAAAAAATTCCAGTAGTCATTGCACATAATAAGGGTGGAAATTCTGGTTCAGAGTCATAGGAAGTGGCACCAGGAAGCGTACAAGGTTGTTTAGTATTCACTTTGCATATTCCTAAAAAGTAGGTGCATGATTTAACAATAGCAGGCACAAACATGTTTATTTTTAGCTGGTGTCTTAGCTGGGCTTCGTGTTTTGTTTTGGATTTGGTTTTCCCTGCAGTCTTTCTTATTGAACATTATATTATCTCAACATAGAAGACTACTTGTGGTTGATTATCTGGTAAATTCTGAAGAAATCTTTTTACTGTTTTGGATAAATGCCTTCAGTTACATAATTACAAAAAATATCAAATGGGACTGTCATTCTTAGAACTTTCTACTTACTGTTAATTCTGTGCAAAAAAGGAGCCATAAGAGCAAAGAACTTGACCCTGCAAAATGCTCAGAGCTTCATGGTAGCTTAATTCAAGAGCTACTGCCAATGTCACAGAGGTATTTAGGTGTTACGGAACTGGCTAAGCATCCGGCTTCCACTAGTCTCACATCACTTCAAGTTAGCCCATGAAATTCCTTTGAGGGTCTGGATCTCAGCACTTTTATAATAGAGTTCAGAATCCATTAGTCAATAAAAACAGAGCCCAATCCAGATTAACTGTATTCCTTTAGTGTTTTTGGAACAGTAGTCTTTAGGAATTGAGAAAGCTGAATAAGAATTTATTTCCAAGAGAAATCACATGTGGTTCTGTTCCGTAGCATTTTTCTGCTAGTACAGATCATTTTCATCCGGGAGAAGGGCTTCTGAACAGTCTGTTCAGAGATACTCAGAACCAAATTTGTCTGCTCACGCACTCTGTTTAGTGCTACGTGCTGCTAAATCATTACTGGCTGTCTCATGGAAAGCCCTGCCTCAGAAGGCAAATGTGCTTGACATTTTCTGCCACTGCTTCTTGCTTCATTAGTCTGCCAGCATTGCAAGATCCTGCAGCATGAAAAGTATACTAGACTCCAACTAATACCTGTAATTCCTTAGTTCTGATTTGCTAGTATTATAAAAATTGCTTTGCTATTGGGTCCAGTCACCTCTTCACTGCTACCAGTGCGGGGGGAGGGAAAAAGTCTGATTGCTGTTTAGTGCTGAATATACATTTAAAACCATGGCTGTGTGTGTCTGTTCAACACATCAGAGGTTCCTAGCTGCTAAAATTGTATTGCTTTTACAGTTTTTTGTGTAAAGAACCTGAATATAGCGTGTAAAGCTGTAAGTGCCATTTCAGCCGATACCAGTGAATGCACTGGAAAGAAGCTTGGCCCATTTCCTTTGGGAGTCCTGAACATCATGCTTACTGGTAACCACACCCCATCCTGACTAACGATGACTGTACCAGTGTTTTGCAGGAGAACAAACATAATGGCACTTTATTAAATCATGAAGCAAGCTAGAAAGCCTTGATTGATACCCCTCACTGATAAAAAAAATGGTGACATTATATTGCACTTTAATTGTTTAATAAAGTGTCATTTGCTTTCTCCCCAAGAGACTGCAATTAAAGAAGTTAAGAATATGGTGGCCTAGATGCGCGGAATGGCAGAAGGAGAGTTGTGGTGGATTATATTTTTATGCCTTATGGTTTGAAATTACCAATTTTGCAGTCTGGATCTGAATTTATGTGCCAGGTTTTAGATTTTTATGGCAGTTACAAGGGAGAATATTGACCTTCACTGGTATGAATGCACAACCATTCAGGAAATTTGGACTGGTGAGCCATAGTTCTACCATGTTGTACATTGAGAAAATCCTCACAAAAAGAAATCTGAACTGTTAATGTTCTGAAGAGGACAACTAACAGAACATGGGACCACAGAGCAGCTGAAGTCCACAAAGAAGCTAGTAAGATACCATCTCAATACACATATCCTTATTAATGGGGTCTCTGTGCGCTGTCTGATCCCGTCTTTCACAGTAGAGACTTGCATGCTAGACTCAGAATCTCTCTAGTAAGAGAGAACTGATTCTGTCCCTTTTCTATGTATATGTATCTTTGGCTGCTTTTTAAAAAAATTTTAGTTCAGTTACAATATTTATAGTACATCTATATTTATAGTACATCTATAATCTGTGCTGTTACTGTTGCAATGTTAGCACCTCTCTGACTTGCATTTGCTACTTTGTCTGTTGAGAAGAGTGTGCTATGCAGACTTAAATCTTGACATGAGGATATATACTGCTGTTAGGAAATCAGAATTAGTGTTGTTTCTACAGTGTCAGTTTTCATGTTGCATTGTGTAATTCTTCAGTCTGTGCACTCATAGTTGAGACCCACCTCAGCAACAGGAATACAAGTGATGTTTTGGTATTTTTCTCTGAGTCAGTATTGCTATGAGCCTTTTTCAGTAGATTTTTGTCTGGCATTTTGAGGAAGGGTTTTGGTTTCGCTCAGCTCTCTGGAATGCTGGAAATTATTTAGGGAAAAATTGTTCATAACAATAAATAACAATAGTGTGAATAGACTGAAGTAAGGTTGTGTTTTAAAACTTTCAAAATAGTTCCCAACTCAGTACTTTCCATATATTTAGAAGTTCTGCTGAAAGCCTCAGTATACTAGTTACTATGTAAAGAACTTCACTCTTGATCCAGTTCTACTTTAAATGTTTTTTAAGTATGCTTTCTATGTTTTATCTGTTAATTTCTTACAAAAGGTAATTGAAGATATAAAAAATATTAGATGCAATAAGATAAGCGATTTGCTAACTATTTTGTGTGAGGGATTGGTTAAGGGATTAAGTTCATTGTACTGTCATTGCCTAACAAAAGCAAACCATGCGAAACCATGCGGGTTGTATTTAAAAAAAAAATAAATAAAGGAGTGATTTGCTTTATACATTATGTATATTTTTTCAACAATTCATGGTACATTTGTGGTTTTACAATTGATTTTTGGGTCCATACTTTAGCAAGAGACTAGTTACCTCCTTAGTGCTCGTTTGCCACTTGTAATCTGTGTATGTGTTTGTGTTTGTGCACATCTTTGCAAATACAAGTGGCTGGGTTTTTTACAGCTGGTGTAATTTCATAGTAATTTTTCTCTGCACTGTAACATTCAGAATTACCTGTTAAAGCTCCTGTAGTCAGGCAGTTCTGGCTTTGCTTCAGGTTTAAAAAGTTTAGGATATAAAGTTTCCAGCAGCTCTGGGTCATCCCTAATGGCTTCTATCCAGGGAGACTGATAATACTTAGGCACAGAAGTTGTGTTGAACTTTTCAGGAGGAATTTCTTTCAGTGGTCCAGAATACCCTGCAAGGCAATTAAAGCAAAACCATTATAATAATACTTTGCATTTTCTGCTTCCTTACCACCGACCTATGTAACTGGGAAGTAACAAATAATAATTTCACTGCTAGGTAAAATAAAAAATTGGGCTGCACAGAAAAAGGGAAGCTGAAGGGAGCTGGCAGCCTTATAGATAACTGATCCCAAAATTCCACCCTCTTTTGAGGCTAAGATTATGTTAGTTTTATATAATTTTTTTTCTATAATTATAAGCATTTTTTTTTAAACCATACTATAGCTACACAGCCCTGGGAATGAATTAACAAAAATATTTTTAAAACAGCCTTTTAGTTAAAACTAGAGTAAATCTGTATTCTTTGGGTGACATTTTCCACAAATCTTATGAAAAGGAGTTAGGATCAGAGGCAATGTAGTGGAGTTTTTGTCTCTGCCTTAGGTATTTAAAAATGTTCTGTCTAGTTGGTTCTCTGGTCCTATTTATCACCTGAAAAAGTGAAGAGTCCATTGTTTTGTCTGCATGATGATCTGGGGATCAGGATCTGATAGGATTTTTACTAAATAAATAATTTCCATATTCAGTGTGATTTCTTCTAAAGCCAAGCACAATATGGCAGGAATAAATAGGAGATGGGAGGGAAGCCAGACCTTAGTGTATTATTTGAAGAATTAAAACCAGCAAGGAATTATCCTTTTATATTTATATAAATATGCTATTTATTTGAAAAACAAGGGATATTACTCCTTTACTGTGTTGGTTTTTTTATATATATATATATTATTTTTTTTCCCCCCTAAAAGAAAAGCTAGAAAATTTCTATCATGTCTTAGCAATGGAAATTACCACTGTTCACGTTGTATTTGACCAATGGATGCAGAGTCTTAGCGGTCACTAACAAGAGTAGCATTGACCTAGTTTACATAGACTAGAAAAGGTCTGTACAAAACATGCATTGAGTAATTCTGAACAAAGAATGAATTTGTAAAAACCACAGTCTGTTCATGGATAATTCATAAACAGGAAGAAGGGCTATATCACTGAATAAATTAATTAAAACAAATTGGTATTCTCTAGTTTTTGAAGAGTACAAAATAAGGCCTTCTTGTAGTTCACGGCTTTAAATAAAAGCAACAGTACCCTCACAGTTAAGGACTTAAAAAAGAGCAGTTCATACAGCCACAGGCAAATTTCTTTTTAAGGTACTCCTCTTTAAAGGTTTATAGCAAAACTTGCAGTGAATTTGGACTTAGATTTACGGGTAATTAAACTACAATGGATAACTATCAGACTGTTAAGCAGTGTGTTGCATATTAGAAACAAAGTTTTGTGAAGAAAAATAAGCATATTAATCTGGGTGTAAATCTGGGAATCTGTTTCTTGATGTTTGTAAGACCAGTAAATATAAAGGCAGTTTCCCTTGTTGTTAATCTATGTCTGCAGTTTAGGGAGAAGTCGTACAAAGGGCGTATCAAATCTTTAAAAATGAACAGAAGCAACTGAAGAGCAGCACTTTACATTTCTGTGGGAGATTGTGATTAGTTATCCGACTCAAATGTATTACTCTATAGTAGTAAGTCCATCACCAAATTCTTGTTGAAGATGCTGTTTTATGGAGGCCCTTCCTCTGCTGTGAAGTGAGAACTAAGTATATTCAATGTCTGTAAAGTCATATATTACCTGGGGCAATGTTGTCAGGATGTGGTGGGCTCCGGGGATCGGGTGTATTAGGAGGTGTCATTGGGGCATGCTGGGGAATTCCTTCAACACTGAGGCCATCCATTTTAACACTCTGTATGGGTTCTCCACGCTGCATTAAAATAGAAATATCATTGGCAGCACAGGCAAGAAAACCACCTCTGTGATTCCTGATGGAGAGTTAGAGTGATACTGATTTACAGCCAAGATCTGAGACCGAGGGTATACTATCTGAAGACATCCTGCTCTGCTGTGTGGTACCCTGTTTGCTAGATAGCACTGCCCAGGATTTTCTGGCTCTTAGCCACAAGATGAAACAGCTCTCTTAAATTTGCTATGTAAGAAAAATATAATAATTTTTGGTGTTAAGAATTATATCCCAGCACAATTTTAGATATCTGTATTACAGGTGTCTGAATGCTTTGTTGAAAGTACTGGTGGCTCAGAAGGTTTTGAGCTAGGTCGCCAGGACTCCTTATAACCATCCAGCTGAGTTGTCTGATGTTTTCCTAAATTTGGGATATTTCAATATTGATACGCAGTCTATGAAGAGAGTTCATCCTGTCTGCTGCTTACACCAATCACCCCAAAATTCACCTGTGCACGTGGGCTGTGTGATTCACAGCAAAGAGTAGAATTGGTGACTTTGGCAGGGGGACCCATAGATTGTGTCCCTTGGGTCACTAGACACTAGGAGCTGTTATGTGTCAGGTTGAGCATCCTTGCTATCCAAGGATTCAAGAAATCTGGCAAGCTTGAGCCATTTGAGTTTCAAAGCACTGATACTTCAAAGTGTCTCTTCCAATACCAGTTGAAACTTTTGTTTGGGATTTTCTTTTCCTTTATTTGTAATAGAAATAACAAGTTCAGTGCAGGTCACTTTCTGGAGGTTCATGATACGCGGTTATTTTCCACCCTCCTATCAGGTCATCGGTTTTAAGGAAACATCCAAAGGCTTAATCATTGTTGCATAAATATAGAATCAGAGTCTTATAAGAAGTCAGTGCCATATTTTAGCTATGACACATGGGCTAAAAACAATTTAAACATAGACTGGTTTAAAGTAAGAGTTTCTTAAAGTAGGAAAGCAAACAAATAATACTTGTTTAAACTTGACGCAAACAAAAAAAAGATCAAGGCAGTATGTTTTCTAGCCATCCTGAAATATGTTGGAAAGATTAATTTTATGCAGGAGCATAAAGATGATGAAGAAAACACCAGTGGTAAATAGGCTTTTAAGGGAAGGGAGCAGAAGCTAGAGAGGCATCATTCTTTCACGTGTCAGAATGTTATACTGACTGTAGAGCATGTGTATGGTATCTGTTTTTGTGGAAAGGAGTAGACTAGAGGGGAACTGATCAATAAGATTTTGTAGCAAAAGCATGGAACTGGATACAGAAATTTTGACAAGATTGATGGTGTCATGCTTAGAAGGTATCTGTGTAGCTTCTAGTACTCTATAGAGGGAGAAATTAGGGGGACACTTATTAGTAGATGTGCTTTTAAATAATACTGTTCTAGTAAACGTTTTGGGCATTCAATAGATTTATTCAGTTATTTTATGTGGGATTTCTTTATTTTACTAAGACAGATTTATCAAAACTCAAACATGATCCCATTTGATCCCTGGGGAGTTTAATTTCTGTAGATTGAGTGAGCAAAGAAGTTTGAAATAATCTTCACCATAAAAAAAGAAACATAAACATTTTTCTTTTATGACACTGGATATTAAGAGATACTTTTCTTCCCAAGTAAAGTGAATTTTTGTATGGGAAATGTAAAGGCCACATAATTACAAATATATTTATCTTTACAATCAGCAAATTATGGCTAATTCCTTCTTCAAAAAGGGAACAAAAATTTTTAGAGATTTCAGCTGTGATATTGGAAGTATTGAATTCAGCCCCATTAATAGCCTCTCTGACTGTTGTGAGATGCCTCAACATTTTGGTTAGCATGGAAAATGGTAAATTGCAAATTCCTCTTATTGTCTGCTCTCAAAACCTCCTTATGAGATGTGACTAGTCAGAAATCTTCCTTAGAGACAACAAGTTGCATTCATTTTATTGTTTCTGAATAATCTACAAGTGTGTGCATATTTTCTTTAGTAAAATTTAACATGAGTATAGCCTTCTGATTAATAAATTATTGGTTTCGTCTTCGTACCAAGGCTAAGTTTAGATTTTATCACATTAATACAGTACATATAGTAACTATTTTTCTTATCCCAAGTGAAGATTAAAGACTTGTGTCAAAATCATTGTATGGATTGTGTAGGGGTTAGATGTTAACATGATCATAGCACCACCTATGCAATGATAAGTTGTAAAAGCTTCAGGGAAAGAGAATTGCTGCTCTACAAGAAATATTTTACAGGTTAATTAATTAATAACAATTAACTTTTGCAGCATGTATTTCTTTACATTATCAAAGCAGCTTAAAAGTACAGGGACAAACTCTGCCTCTTCAGTCACGTACCTTTGTGTCAGGAGTCAGTAGGGTTGCATACGAGTAACTGAGAAGCAGAATTTAATACAATACTAGAATCAGAGGGGCTGCTTATGTGTTGTGCTAGACTGAGTACAGAGTATCATGTTAATACGTAAAAATTGTCAGTGTGTTTTCCTTATTTTCAAAGGTTAAGCAAAAGGCATAGATATTTTGCAAAGACCACAGGTGAGACAAGCGCCAGCTGCTTTTAGTTCCTGTCATGAGGATTTGCAGGGTATCACTAATACTTCAACCCAGGTCTGCCTTGCCTGTCAGCAACAAGCTCCATCGTTTTTCTCTTTGTTGAGACAGGCAGGCCAGACCTGTGTTAATTCCAGTTGTGAGAGTAATTTTGCTGCCTGGGAACCATGTTGAGACTGATGTCTGTAAGGCATTTAGTTTTTTTATTTATTTGTAGAAGCTCACTAAAATATAAATGGCTTACTTTATGTTAGGCTGATTCTTGTACAGGATTTTGCTTTTATGCTTTCTGAGACTACAGATAAATCATGCACAGTATTTATCATGAGCACCAGAGGAAGCTGAAGCTAATCTCACTCTAATCAGTTATTACAAAATACTTACATTTCTTGGCTTGTTGGTTACATAATGATAATTTTCATATGTGTATTTGTCAGATCTCCGCTGACGTCTCTTGAAGAGTCTTGCACCTCTGTTGCTGAGTGTTGATAGTTCCTCAACCATGATATCTCTGGGTGTGCTGACCTTTTTCCCAAGGTCTAAGCTGGGTGAGACTGCAATACAATGGATAAATACATACCTCTGTTTTTCTTAAATGCCTGAGATTGCATACCACACGCCTGAAATCCAAGAACATATTAAGACAAACTTATCTTCATATGGTGTTAGTGAAATTAATATTTTTTGCAAAACTTTGAAGCAGAGTACTGAACACCACAAACCTGTATTTTTGAAGATGCTAAGCACCTTAAGCTACAAATTTAATTCAGCTGAATGGCAAAGTCAGGTTTAGAATGACCTACACTCCATCTTAATAGCAGATTGGTAAAAACTGTCTTTTGCTGAAACCAAGAAGAAAACTCCATCTGACCCCAGTGTTCTCACATTAAACTTTCAGTTGGCTTTGTGAGTCCTGCATTGAATAGATGGGCAGGTAATCCCTTTTAAACATACTCACCAGTTTCTTCCTGCTTATAACCATTTTATTTTAAATTGCTCTTTAGTTTTCTGCTTGCTTTTGAAATCCAGGGCATGATTTGTACTTTAAAAAAGTTTTAATTAGTCTTAAATAGAGACTTAGAAAGTCTCTATTTGAAGTCTCTGCATTAGAAAGTATTAAATTGTATTTTTAAACTATTTTTAAAGATGCTTTCAAAATAAAGCTCCAAGTGTTGAAAAATATATAACATAGTTCTAGGAACTGAGATATTAGAACATTTTATTTTTAATTCTCTAGAAGAGGAAGCTGAATTATTACATGCAATATTACTTTTTCCATTGCTTGGGAAAAATGCCTTCTTTTTATTAGTGACCTGCTGGGTGAATTGAAAATGAAAGGGGAAGGGGAGATCAATTGGGACTGTAAATGGAGAACTTTGAATATCAGAAACTGTATTGGTCATCTTCATGGTAATGTTCTGGAAACAGATACTGGTGGCAATGGGCAAGCTGTTGCTTAGTGACTGAACTGTCTCCATATATGTTCTTAGCCCACAGATCAAGCTTAATTTAAAAAGCTTAAAAAGACAACCTGTAAAATACAGTAACTTCAACACTGAACAAGTTTTTTTCTATGAATTTTTTTCTGCTTAGAAGGTTGTAGAACTTGAAAAATACAACAATAATTGGATTGCATAGTAAAAACAGAATTTTAAATAAAGCATTTCTTACTGCTACTTACTTTAATAATTATGATTTTATTAAATGAAATTGTTCTCCTCAGTTGTTCCTAAACTTTAGGAAGAAAAATAAGAAGACACAGTGTGCCTTGAAGATTATATCAATGGTCTGATATGTTTCTCTGATCCACTTATTCAAGGTCACATTTTGTTATTTCTTTAATAATAATACATTCTATTCTTCACATATTCCTATTGTCTACAGGACTTAAAATTCTGAACTTTGACATACATTTTAATGCATTAAAATGAAATCAAAGTAAATCTTGCTTCTGGAGTAAGCACAGAGGAGGCCCAGTTTAAAATTAACATTGCAAATTAGTTGACTGCAGAAGATACCTAATGTCAGAGCTAATATTGCATATGCAGAGTTTCATTTTAGATAAATAGCATGTTCAATGTGGCAAATGTCTCTTAGTAACTTTATGTTGGAAAAACAGTGTGATTTGCTGATGTTTAGGAAAACTTAATTGAGACAGGTGTGTTAAATATTTAGCTGGAGCTATATAAACAAGAGTTTTCCATGGAGTAAATCAAACAAGTCTGTGTGCCCTGGAGTGCATCACTGTTGATCCCCTTCTGTTCATACTAATTTCAACTGAATGTTTGCAGTAGATTTAACTGGAGAGAGAGCAAGCTGACTGCATCGAGAGCCAGTGCCTGCACTGCTGCTTTAAAAATAGCATGCGCAAAGAATCCTAACACCCTCCTGTTATTTAAGAGGTAACTAGAAAACAGAGAGTTCTTAACATGGAGGAAAATGACTCAGCGTGCCCAATCTAGCCATATCAGTGACAGATAGTGGTGAGCTTTTGGCACTGTGGTTGAGATAAGTGTGCTAGTCATTGGCTTGTGGCCTGAAATTTAGACTCACAAGTCATGTTTTGATTTTGTCATGTCTCATGAGTATTCCAGGGATATGGGCTGTTTGATGGTTTTATATTAGTAAAGAATAAGAAGTTCACCCCTCAAATCAGCCATGTTTTAAGGTAGAAAGAGCTTTTCTTCGTTGTACACAGAGTGGGTAGTATGTACATCCTCAGAGACTGGGGTGCCAAGGTGATTGCAGATCTCTGTCCAAACCACTCAATATTCTTCTGGAACATGCTGGATGTTAACTATTTTGGGCCTTGCTGTTCCCTTACATGCTTACTATTCTTGTTAATGGAAGGCTCCAAGTTACTTTGTAACTCAGAATTGTGTCCTGTTGTGTATCCAGGCAGCATCCCAAAAACATAAGTGTTCAGTTCATTTGAATCTGCTGCCAAGTAAAATCTAATCATCTGTCTAGTTTTATTATGTGTCTATGGATTGTTTCCGTGTCAGTGCAGGAAAGGTGATGGAGAATGAGAGAAGGAGGACATTTAGAGGATGATAGAATAACATCAGTGTCATAAATGGGCATTGTAAATTAATGCTGTAAATTTATTTCATAGTTTAATCCTAAATCCTAGTCTTAACCTTTTAGCTTCATTTCTTAATTTGTTCCTGCCAAGTCCTTCCTGTCCTGTGCTTAAAATCATAACAGACTGTATTTAAATATGACTTATATAGTTCCTCCTGCATTCACTTCCTAAATCCCCTTAAATCCTTCAGTTTACAATCTTCTAAATATCTGGATTCTAAATCTGGATTATAAATTTTAATAATTAATATCAGACAGTATGTTTGTTGTAGCATCAGAAATAAGATTTTTTTTAACTGCATCATGAAAGATAGTCAATCATGTAGCTACTGAGGAATACATTTAAAAATAAGATGTAACTGAAGACTAACCTGATGAGCTCCAAGGACTTCTTTAATCATATGCATTTACGTACGTGTTTACTATTACCAAGTAGCCTTAGAAATGTTACGATTAGTCCAAGTCTGCCAGTGAAAAACCAAAAGATTGGGAAAGTCACTAAATACACACACAGATTTACTACTACAGTCTCTCTTATGAGACCATATGAAGGTTTACAGTCAGTGTCTATTCCTGCAGCATTTTATGACATGTCAAACTTCTCTAGGACAGAAAGTCATGTCCCACAAACAACAAGAGTTGTGGACTTTCAGTCATTACCAGTCTTGCCCAGATTGGTAATCCTTGAGAAGCTGATAAAAACTTTGCTGATCTTGGATCTTATCAAGGATTGTCTCTGCTATGAATACCTTTTAACAGGGAATTTGAGATGCACGGTTTACCTGAAAGCATGATAATAACAAGGCTGAAGCAAAAGTGCAGCCAGTTTGTTTTCTGTGTCATTCCAAGCTACTGGGGCTTGTGTTACAGAATCTTCTGTTGTGTTTTCCCTCTGTTAACACTGGGGAGTTCCACAGGTCTATCAGACTGGCTGAAACACTACATTTAATTTCTAATTACCAGGTGCAGAACCTTCATTACTGATAGCAATGCAAAACCCAGAAAGACAGCAGTTCACCCTCCAGGTCTCAGGTTATGCTTGTTGAATTGACAACTAGGAGGAAAATGAAATATTAGTAGAGCTGGATTTAGTAATTGAAAAACCAGATTTTTTCTTGATTTTTCCGTAATGGTTCAGATTTGGTCACAAACAACTAGTATATACTTAGATTAAAGCTTTGATTATCCTTCTGTTTTTTAACTGGTTCCACTGAGCTTGTACAGTTATGAATTTCAGACTCATCACACCCATGTAATGAAATTTCATATCTTATTTTAATGTCCCAGGTATCCAAAGAAGATGCAAAAGTAGAATGTACACTTAAGGAGTATTGCCTTCAGTAGCCACATATCACAGTCTATCTGGTTGGTTAAGATGTCATGTCTATATGTATGAATGTAAACTTGACATAAAATCTGATAATACAGAAATAATAAAAAGGCCAGATTATATGAGGCAAATGCCAAGAGTAAGCACCGATTATCCAGTAACTCAAATAGTTTCCAGGACTGTATGGTAGATTTGTTAGTATTGCTATGAATAGCAACATTTACCACGTGAAATGCCTGATTCCAAACAAACTTAGGGAAGACATATTTTTTTGGCCCTGAAGAGCTCATAGGCTATTTCAGGCACATATATTACTTGCGTTTACAACACACACAAAACCCAAACCAAAACACCCAAATCTATAGAAATACCAGAAGGAATAGGACCAGGCAATTAAACTCATTGTTTCTTTTTAAAAAACTTTTTCCCTTGTCCTACTCCTCCTGCAGTCACAATGGTAAGTGAGGGAGTACAGAAACCACCCCCAAATTCTTTGGAGCAAAAACCCACAAGAAAGGTTTTGAATATTGGAATTTATTGTTCAGTGTTTTAACCTTGGTGAGTGATACAATTTTCATAAGAACTAAATACTAATGGAGCTCCCTGTTTTTTCAGTGAGGCTTGTGGGGTGCTTATCACTTCCAAAACCTTGATCTTTATGTAGATAGTAACAAGAGCCTTCATGGGAAGGATTGAAAGGACCTCCAACAGCATCCATCACATACCAATGAAAGCCAAGCAGATTTGTATTCCCAGCTGAGCTACTGGCTTCTGAAAGTGTCATGCTAGAAACAGAATTTTAATAACCTGTTTTAGAAAACCAAACTACCTTCTCAGAATTGTTTTCATCAGTGTAACAACAGAAAATAAAATTTCTTCATATAAGATTAATTGGTGGCTGTGCATTAGACAGAATTGCCAAATGCTAGTAAAAATTGTTAGTTGCAAGGATAAAGTTTGAGAGGAAGGAACAGAGATGCAAACATTTGTTTCAAAACTTTTTATCATTCATGTATTAAAGCAGAGTGAAACAGAGCAAAAAAAGAGGATCCAGATCAGCATGTTTCTTAGGTGATAGCCTTTTAAATTGGAATGAAGTCATGTTATTAACCCCAAATAAAATTCTGAAAGGCTATCCTAGCAGAATGTACATCAGCTGTTAGATGACTTCATTCCTGCACAACAGTTGTTCATCTGAAAATAGCTTTCAAATGAAAAGAGGCAACTACAAAAGGATTAGTTACCATAGGCATCATGATACTCCCACAAGATTATTTATGGCAAAACACCCAGAGACAAAGCTGTAAGAGAGTTAAACTCTATGATTTTTAAAAAATATATATTAGGGAGGGCTAGAGGACATTGCATATACATTAAGCTGGGTTCAGTGCTATACCATTTCTGTGTATTTCATCCATAATGTCTGATGCTTGTTGTTTCCTCTCTTTGACCATGGCAGAATGTGATAACATTGTGACTTTCTGATACGATTTTTCCTTGCTGAAAAAAAACAACACATTTTTACATTGTTGAGCCAGCTTGCACAATTCAGCCCACTGCAATGTCTATTAGCCTGCTTAGAATGGCTGAATAGTGAAGTTAGTTATTTCTGATTTATAAATGCTGCACTTTTAATTATGCAAAATGCACTGGTAGTTCTTGCTTGCAGACAGATGCTAGAATGTATTCTGATGGTTAGAAGATTTGAAGGAAGGACTTCTAAGTTGGCTACATAAATTCTGTAGCAAAATCCACATCAGTGGTCTAGGCCTTCTCACATCTAATATTATGTTACATTATGTAAATTCATAACTAGAATTTTAATTATATCTTGGTTTAGGATTTCAGAAATGTTACATTTTGGCATTTCTTAATCTAATAAAGAATCGGAGTAACTAAATGAGATGCTTGGCATCTGTAAAGTAAGTGCATTTCAGACTAAGTAAAAAAATAAACATCGTTTTAGTTGCAGAGTCAAGAGGTTGCATAAATGTCTTTATATGACAGTTTGTAGGACAGACAATGTCAAAATATTTCAGAAAACAATACACTTACCCTACTGCTTTGTTATGCAGAAAAAAAGCGATCTCAACCCTTTAGTTGAAGCTTCAGGAGTTAGTTACGCATGGGGATGACCTGCCTGGTCCAGGATGGTTTCTAGCCTTGTACTTGGATCTGCATGGTACCTAGTACCGAGACAAACTGGGGGCAGATCCTCTTCAAAGGGATTGGCATCCAGCTGACATCAACTAGTTATATATAGAATCAAACACTCCAACCACTCATATCTTCCTGGCGAAAGAAAAGAACAGAAAGGATTCAAGTGCACCCACGACAAAGAGAGTTTGTATCCCTTTCAGAGCTTATTGGAAGACTTCATGGAATGCTCCCTTCATATTTGTTCAGATCATCTCCTCATCACCTCTGAGAATAATAATCTCTGTGTTATAACCAGGAAAGAGACATTTAAAAATAAGGTGTTAAATATATGGATGAGCAAGACTATATCAGATAAGAATGGCATGGGCTAATCCTTTAGTGAAAGATGAAACCATGCTTCAATAGTAGCTGATTGCTAAAGTCAGTGGCAGATGGCTGGTATACAAAGTCTGTTCTGGAAAAGAAATGAGGAATTTTTCAGTGATACGCGTGCTAGGGAGTAATTACTGAAAAGCCACATGCCTTGCAAACTGTTACTCAAAATCTCTTAATTTTCTTTGTGCATTAAGAACAGAAACCTGCAGTAATTTGAAACTTAGTAATGTTCAGCATTTCAGGATACTGTTGGATCAGTTTATCAAATAAATGTATGATATGTAGAGCACAGATAGTTCATGACAGCAACCAACTTTGGACAGAAAGAAACAGTAGCAAGAAGGAAAGATTCCCCCTGACCCACCTGTGTGAATGCAGCTAGCTGAATCATGGGGCAGTAAAAACAAGATGGAGTTTTTGTATTTCTGCTTCAGATTTGGGTTTGTTACAGAAGTTTCTTTTTCTTATGGAAAATTATGGTCTTGTTTGGCTTGGAGGATTAATCAGAAAATTGCTTAGATCCTAATATAACAGGAGAAGGGAGTTCTGACTTAACAGAATCTGGAGAGTAATAATATACACCAACATAGCTTTTTAAGAAGCATTCTGAGACAGATAAAATGTGTGTATGATGCAATGTCCTAAAAGTCTGCCTGTCCAACCAAGAAATTGCCTTTTTTTCCCCTTCAAACTTCCTATTCCTAGGCTAAACTTTGCAAAACCTTTTTCTGAGATCCTACACATCGTTGCTCAGAGGTGTTCGCTTTAATTCTCACTATCAGAATTTACCTGCTGCTGTTACTCATTGGTAATTATCTTCTAGATGTCTGCTTTGATTGGCCACTTTTCACAGTACTTGCAAATGTGGTCAAAGTCTTGGTTGAGTCTTACCTATTCAACAAGAGGCAAAGATTGTTCTCAGTGGTTCACCACTAAGCTATCACATGGGATTGCCAGAGAGTCTGTCAAGGGTTCATACTACTCAGTATTTTCTCTAATAACTTCAGTGAAAAAGTAGAGAATGTCAATTAAATGCCAACCTAGCAAAATTGCAGATCATCTGTAGGAAAGAACGTAAATGTTAAATTGACTGGATGAACTGCAAGAAATAAAAAAGAAAATGCAATTCATTAAACACACATCCAAACGAAATTATGAAGTGGGCATTTCACTGATTTGACACTTGAACTTGTCTTTCATGTTGAACTTTTGATCCAGGAGGAAATATCAAGAGGCATTCCAAATGGGATAGTCATATGTTTATTCCAATTTCTATTAACTAATTTTAACAAATGAGAATGGAAATACCATCAGAATATTAGATGTTGCCTTTGGTGGTCCTAATGAAAAAATATGAATACAGGCACTGAGATATTTACAAGTTTTGCAAATTCAACCTACTTACTTGTAATTTTTGTGTACAGCTTCAGATGTTTATGGGAATATCCATGATTCAACAGAGTGCTTCTGATCAGACTTTTAAGAATGCATTTATTTTCTGTTGTATGTGTTGTTACTTACTGCATTGCTGAACTTCACAAGTATATTTACTCCAAAGAAAAAGCAATGATAGCAACTTAGAGATTACAAAACCTGAAAAAGCTTACTTACAGATATTTTTATCTGTAAATTTTATCATGTAGAGGTTGAACTTTAAAAACTTGGTAGAATTATTATCTCAGAATTTAATTTGCTACTTACTAATCTGTAAAGATTTTTGCCATTAACTGAAATAGAAATAAGCATATGTCATTGCAGTTGGAATGAAGAATGTTTAACTGTCATAGCTGCAAAACTGGAACTGAACTTTTTGAGTGCTACTGTCTTCTTTAGTGCTCAAAGAAGCTCAAGATCCCATAAAGCATATCGAGTTACTAAAACATCAGGCGTATATATGCATGACTAATGGAATGTCCATAATTATGACTAAAGTTTAAAGAAGGCTTAAGAACTGCAGCATTGTGTGACATCACAACAAATTCAAACCTTGTATTTCAATGAGAATTATTATTTAGCAAGTGGCAAACCAGGATGACTAAAGCAGCCTGGGAGCAAGGAGAATGTTTACCTGTCTTCTTCCTTTAGGTAATTTTTGTTTAACCAGGGAAGACTTTTCCTTTTGCTGTTGTCTTTTCCAGCACCATGTGGGATCTTTCCTACCACAGTGCTTCCTCAGAATTGCATAATTGACCAGAAAGCTTGCAAGTGGAAAAAGCTACATACATTCATCCACTTCTATAATTCTTTTCTCCCTCCTTTTCTCTCCTTTCCTGTCCTTCTCTCTCTCTCTTTCCAGTTGTCTTCCCATAAACATGGAAGAGAGTGAGTTTCTGTTTTTTTCTTTCAAACAAGACTTAAACTAGAGGCAATTTAAGTGCTGAAAAATGTCTTAGCTCTTAGCAGGCGAGGTATGCTGAGACTGTGACTGCCATATGTGCTTAATGTTATGCCATTAACTTAAATCAGCTAACTATTCAGGGTATTAAAGTTGATATATATGTAGTTATTCACAATATGAACAAAGTTCAGGAAGTTCAGGGATGAGATATATCTGTTGTGAAAAAAGGGGTTGTGGCTGCTGCACAATAACAAAGTCACTGCTCAATTAATGACTTAACTGACTTCTCTGTATTCTGTACTCATCTTAGCTTCAGATGGTTATTTACAGATATAACTACTACTGCAAAATACCTGACTGAAGCCCAAGAATAGAGACAAACTCAACAGTTGCTTTTTTTAGATGAAACTTGTCTTTATAGACATATGGAGGTCAAGAAAACATTGCAAAAATAAGGGATACAGGAGTTTCCCTTCTGGAGAAAAGTTCCACTCACTTCTTTCACAGTGATTAATTTCAGCAGTAGTCACAATAAACTTATTAAATTTTGTAAACACAGTCAAGCAGAAAATGTTGTAGCCAGATTTACCTCACAGTAGATTTCCATGTACGTATAGGACATGTTTGGTTTGTGCTAAAGTCAAATTATGCATATTTAACAAAGGAATTAATTCAAGATAAGTCTGGCATGAGGAAAAAGCTTTTTCCATTTGCCAAGCAACAAGTCGCTAAAGAAAGCCTGTATTTTAATATTTGCTAAAAGAATACCGTAAAAGAACCTGTCACATTTTCTGTCACAGGTCTTTCCAAGTTGTATCTTTGCCTCTAATTCATTGAAGAATTTTCTTTTGTCAGTTCTGTTCAGGAAAATCTGCAGACATGTTTCTCACAAATTTAGCGTCATCTAACTGAATGAATGTTCTTGACACAAGCAGGGAGTTTTATGTCATTGTAAAAGTTAAATCCTGAAAAAGATAGACCTATATTCCTGCTTTTATTTCAATTCTGAAGTTGAGCTAACCTAAACCTCCCACATGTGTTGCAAATTAAATTAAATCCTATTATTGTTATAAACTTTTAATGAAATACATTCTGACCGAGGCAGTACAGGTTCCCTATTGTCACTTGTAAATTAATATTTTTTTTTTAATTTTAAAAGGTATTGTTGAGCTATCTGGAATATGCTTCCCTGCCTGTGAAAAGTATGGGGAAAAAGTGTTTTCACAAAGATGATCACTTTTAAGTTTTGCTTAGGGGAAAAAAATATTTTTGCACCTGAAAAATGAAGTATTTTCATTTAAATTTCGTGCTGCATTGGTAGTTTCTCTGTAGCTGTGTTGGAGAGAGTAGCAGGAGATCAATACATTTGAGGTATTGATATAATGTATTCAGTATTGTATAATATATGAGATAGACTTTTCAAAATGTTGTTGTCTTTCTGTTCATGATCCAAAGACTCCGTTTTTCTGGAATCCGTAGTAATCCGTAGTTTTATGATTTAGTATTCTCATTGTCTTCAGGTTTTTTTAAAGAAAATGAGATAGTTTATTTTGTAGGATTTACCTTTGCCACATCACACCTAATAACAATTTACATCAGAAGCTTGCAAAAACCCCACAAAAACTACCTATAAGAAAGACCTGTTTTCACTGCCATGTCTGTTACATAAAATGACCTAAAGGAAGACACTAGGTAAATTTTGACCTCATTCACAGGCTGGCTTAATCATCCTAGTTTGCCTATAATAATGTGCCCTATTTGTATTAAATAATACTTCCCCTGATTGAAATGTATGTTTTGATAATTGTAACTCATTGGAGACTGTGGTCTGTGTTTGGCTGAGTGCAGTAATCCAAAATAATAGGTCCAGGAAGCAAGGAACCTTTCTTCAACAGCATTTGTTTCCATGCTGTGGGCCTTGTCAGCATTTAAGACAGACATACTAAGAATACGTTTTCTGTGTGAAGATGGTGATGGATTTCATTTAATTACTGGAGGCACAGTATCACTTCTGCTCCTCACTGAGGATGGTAGAACTGCCTCAGCAGCCCTGGGGATGCTGTAGGACTGCGGGGATGGGTGTAGTTTGGGCTACAAAAGCAACAGATCAGGGCTGGCTTCTCAAGATTTGTCATACTTTCATGCTTTTTTTTTTCAGTCTTTAAGAGTTGAAAGACTCATTTTAAGAAGATGCAAAACTGAGTGCCTGATTTAATTCCAAGGCCTAAGGCCATAAACACAGGCCTGTACTGTCAAAGCATTAATCAAAGCCAGCAGTCGGCCTGGAAGCTTTAATTAGCGTGTGCGTTTTCTGATGATCATTAGTTGAAACTCATTTTTCTTTCAATAGAAGGTTGTAAGTCTTCTCAATATTTTTACCCAAATTTTGACATAGACATTCTGAAATCTTAACAGCATTGCTGTCCTGGCTCTACTTTGCTGTTCAGTTTCAGTGGTGCCCTGTGCTAGAATGAGGGGAAACGGCACCAAGTTACAACACAGGTAGTTCCCCTTCAACGTGAGGCAAAACGTCTTTACTGTGAGGGTGACAGAGCCCTGGGACAGACTGCCCAGAAAGACTGTGGAGTCTCCTCTGGAGACTTTTGAGACCCATCTGAACACATTCCTGTGTGACCTGCCCTGGGTGTTCCTGCTGCAGCAGGGAGATTGGACTTGATGATCTTCAGAGATCCCTTCCAACCCCTATGATTCTATGATTCTGTAATTATTTTCTATCTTTGAAGGTGGCTGCAAACCTGGTAGTTTATGCTGGTGGTACACACTATGTGACCACCATTTCAGCAGAAGTTGGGAAACAGTCACTGGAACACCATCCCTTCTTTCTCCCTTAAGGTACTGAGAATCAGAGGACTGTCCAGAAATGTTACTGGAGTACAGATCCTATTTGTGAGTTTAGAAGGTTGGACATGGCTACTGCATGCGTTCTAGCTGTGCCACCACCAGCAGCAACACTGGTGCTGACTCAGCCAGAGGTGTTCAGGCCAAACGTTGTCTCCAGTTTCACAGTCTGACTTTGAAGTGGATCCACCAATTAAGCTGTTCTGCGCCTTTTGAGGGTTCCTCAACCTGTGTCTGATAACATTTATCGGAAAAGTGTTTCAAAAGCTTCTCTCCACAACCAACTCTGAACTCAGTTACCAGGCTTAAAATGTTGCTCCAACTTCTATAAATTTTGTGGTTTGAAACTGAGAGAAGGCAAGAAGACTTGTGTTATGAGCAGGGCAAGTGTCTTTATATGTGGTGGTTTACAGTTCATATGTTTGTTTTGAAGTCAGGACAGTGTGAACTCTAAAAAATAAACAAAGCAGAGAACAAAATCCCACCACTTAAAAATC
>NW_009953484.1:1166146-1208258 GCF_000747805.2 Chaetura pelagica | reverse complement strand
TTAAAGAAAAATAAACTCCTGATCCTACCATTAAACACCTGCTTAATTTTATGTGTGCTTTGTCTACTAATTGCCAGGAGGCTACATTTCCAAAGCAAGTCTGAACTAGTTGAAGCACAAGCTTGGGAAAGCTTCAGTGGAAAGGGGTCTGCAGGACAAAATAAAAACATCTAGAGCTTCTGGACAGAATGAAGAGTATTTGAGCTATTTTTCTTACATCCAAGCATGAACAATAACTATCAAGCCTTTGTTTATTAAGTATGGCTTTTCATGCTGAAATAATTTTAAACAAAACATAAAAACTGGTGATCTGAGAGTATCACTGGAGTGTGGAGGCAGAAGAGTGGAGATGGAGTCACAGTTAAGTAGGAAAACTATGGCATGCATTCACAGGAACTGTGTTGGCAGGAAACAGTCAATAAAAGATAAATAAAAAAAAGGAATCAGGTGGCCAAATGTTTTCTTAGGAAAAAGTTGGCAGGAAAACACCCTTGTATAAAAAAAACAGTACAAATAAGGTGGAAAAGCTTACTTTAATGCTTCCCTTTTTTCTACCCTTGAGAAAGAAAACAGTTATCAACATTTTGACTTGCTTCAAAACAGGCAGCCTGGCTGGCAGCCATAGGTAGCCCTGCTGTGAAAACATTTCTGTGGCTCTTGTTAATACTTCATGGTAACCATTGCCATCCAGCAAGAAGCACTTGCAGAAGGTTGACACAGTAACTTTTATTGCTTTTGTGTTTAAATTATTTTTAACACTTTTTCCTGGAACAAATATATAAAGCAAGCACTTTTTCTATAAGATATAAAATAAACAGATGGGTAGAGATGATAAAAATGAATGAAGAAAGGCATATTGCAAAGCCATCTCCTCCAGCCTATCAATAAATTAAAAAAAAATGTAAAACTTTTTTTGGAAAAGTAGTTTATTATAACAAAAATGTTGTCAGTAGTCTTACATATAGATGTCTCTATTTTTGTTTATTATTTTGCTAAAACCAGGTGGTCAGTATTATTTTGGATTGTTCCTCCATTGTTTGGTTCTTTATACAGTTTATTATCTTGCCTGGGACCTTGGTGTAGTACTTAGTTGACTTCTGGTTTTACAACCAAAGTCAATATCCTTGTAGGATCTCAGGTTTCCTTTATCACTTGCTCTCATTCTTTCCTTCAGCTAATGAACTTACTGGGCTGTAAACTTACTTGGGTATATTTTTTAGTCATACAGGTTTTTAAGACTTTTTTTTTCTCCCATAAAGGAGAACATGCCTTCTTCAATAACTGTTAACTCTATCCAGATGTCATCATCTTCTGAAGCAGAATATTCTTTTTTTTGGTTTATTTGTCTTCTAGACAGTTTCTTTTGCCTACATGAAGGATATAATCTAACAGAAATTCTAATTGTTACTTCCACAAGGCCATAGACAGTATTTGCAACAATTTTTTATAACCATTAACATTTATAACCATTTTTTATAACCCATGAAGAAAGTAACAAGTTCTTTTTTTGCTAATAAAAAATGTCTCTTCCATCTCTTGTATCATCAATCCTTTACTCAATTCTTCCCAGCAGTAGAAATATGGAAAACTGATCATAGTACAGTCTTGCAGCTTCATCACCTGGTATGCCATATCACAAGTAGACGGCTTAAATATAAATGTGATTTATATTGGAAAACATTATACCAGAAGAAGTGATGATAACTAGTTTAGCATCTACTGGGAGTTCTTGTTATTTTTTCCATCAGATATTTTTTTATTTTCCCTTAAAACATGTCCAAGCATAGTAGAGCAAAGTGAGTAAAATTAATTTCATAGCTGATGTATTTTCCAAATGTAGTTTCTAAGAATATTTTCTGAATCTTTTCTGTTGCTATACTGGTTGAGGGTCAGCTAAGTATCTTACCAAGGGGATACATCATGTAAGCACTGTAGATCTGTAGAGTTTATGGGCTTTTTGAGTTGTGAGAGTTGCTTGTTATGTTTGCTATAATGGAAGTATTTGACATAAAAATATTAGCAGATTTACTTGCAGAATTTTGGGCTGTGCCACATAATTTAAATTTCCTTCTTGATCAGTGAAGCAAACATTTGTCATTCTGTTGATACTTCCTGTCAGTGATGTAGGGGTTACATTTGTGAGAGGCAGAAGGTTGAGCTGTAGGTTCAAGTTCTGCCTTCTCTGGCCTGAGACTTAACTTGTGTGTGGTGAGGAAATGGAGCATCCAATACTTCTACCACTGATTTCACTGGGAATACACAGCTTGTCTCCAAGCACATACCACTGTCTACAGCCCCTAAATGGGACTTAGACTGCAGCTTTGCTACAGGCTTTGGGGACAAACAAGAGCTACATTACACCCAAGTGCAGTGTCTCAGATTCCTTCCTTCACACAGCAGTGAAACAACCTGCAACTGCTGTGTCACAGAGATGAGCCTTCTTCTTATCAGCACCTTACTGGAGTCACAGCATTGAAGCTTCTCTTTCTGTGGCAGAGGAGGGATGAAGAACATTACCCCTCCAAGAGGCTGTTCTCCTTGCTGAATTGCAGCCTGCAGTAGAAAACACTCAGATAATTTGGTGTCCCTTTCTTAAGTCACTGATGCAGGCTGTAATACAGGGTTGAAAGATGAACACAGTGTCATGAGTGCCTGTGACCTGGCACTTAATCTTATTTTACAAGAGAAATGAGAAATGGTGTGATACTCCTGCTGCCCTGAGGAAAAGCATAATAAACGTGTTGTAATCCCTTGAATTGAAGTGCTTCTATCCTGGAAACTTCAGTACAGTTCCAAGAGAAATGTCATCCTAGGTGACAGTGGTTTCTTTCCAAAACACTTGTCTGAGTACAGTTGCTATTTGTAAGTGATTCAGACTAATGTCTCAAAGTCTGGAGTAACCTTCAGTTCTGACTCAGGTCAACTGTGTTAACCTTGCTTTATCCTGGGTTGTTTTGGGCAAGGCAGCTCTTATATCCATTGGTATCACTGAGTTTTAGGCCTAAGTGTCACAGGCATGTTACTGTTCTTGGTGAGGTGGGAATGTTGTTCCTTAACATATCTCTGGTGCTATACTCACAAGAATATTTTACTGTAAATTAGAATAGTTAGGGGAAATTGATTTGTGATTTAAAGCAACTGAGGTCTCCCTCAGTGGCAAAGCTCCTGTTCACTTCAGAGTCATGCAGTACACATTACATAACTTGTCCCACATTTCTTTCTCTTTTTAGTATCCCAGTGTTATGAAAATTGTTCCCATTAATCATTATAGCAGCTCATCTTTTCCTGTGAAAAAAATTACCCTCTGCTGCCCTTCCTGCACAGGAATGTATTTAAAATAAAAACAAGTATGTGTACATGATTGGTTCAGGGGAGTGCCAGCTAATGGGAGGTTGGCTACTGCAAAAGTACGAAACCAGGATTTGTCTGTGTACTCAGTGGATTGCAATGCTGTGTGGTAGTGTCACTTGCCAAATAAGATTTCCCCTTTAGCACATGCATAGTTTGTTTGAATGTCAGTGGAAACTGTGTGCATTCATTGCAGGGAGAGCTGCAGTGGAGTCTTAAATGTAATGTCGAATCCTACAGCCCATTGTGTCATGTCTACATCTCAAAGCACTTTGGCTGAAAAAGCAGTACTTTTTACAAAGCACCTATACCCCTGGGAAAAAAACAGCAGGCCTCTAGATTCCTGCTTAAGATTGTCACCCACTTTACTGAGACTGCTTTTAGAAAGCATTTTAAATCTAGGTGTCTAAAATTACATATGCAGCACCATATTTGGGCTACGAAACAGTGGGTTCATTTTAAGATGTGATGGGCTTTATGCATTTTACTATTTTCAGGTGTCAGCTCTTCTGAAAAGTAATTTTTATTTACATGCTTTAAACATAGATTTAAGGACTTAATTGTAGATATAGAGGCAAGGTTATTTTTAGACTTCACACTGTGATACTGGGCAAAAAGACTTTTGAAACCTCTACAAAACCACAAACTTTGTCCAACATTTCTCAGTAACCTTCTGTTTCTTTTTATTCAGGACATTAATTGGAAGACTGAGAGCAATTTCAAGGCAGGTTGCAGATGATCCCCAGGGAACAGATCCTGTATCTAGAGGTCGATTTTCTCTAGTGAAGAGATCTGAGGAAGATTCACCCTCAGGACAGACTGAATTTTCTCTTGAGGTACATATAAGAAATAAATTCAAGATGCCTTGTACATGGAAATTTTTTTTCTTAATTTGCCTCTGAAGAGAGATAAATTTACTTTAGTCTTGTGGAAGACCACGTTATGTTTTGGAAAATAAATACACAATGCAAAAAAGACTAGAAATTTTAGGGCAAAATAGGTTAATTTAATTCAGACAAAGAAGTACTTAAAAACCCAGCTTCTCTGCTGACCTGTTCAAATTTTGTGGTGAGAAATGAAATCCTTATGTAGTGGAGATAGGAGAAATTAAGAAGTCATCTAAATAAACTTTTTGGGTTGTCTTCAGCTGACAGTCATGTGACCAAAGTAAGGGATATTCCTTTTGCAGCCATGCAATATTTGCCAATGTTATAGGTATTAAGTGTCAGTTAACATCCAGTCTTGTGAAGCACAGACACCTGGATGTGTTTTGATGTGTTTTAAAAGCTTTCTGTGGTTATTTGTTTAGTAAAGTACCAGAATGTCTATTTAATAGTAAGGTAACACTTTTACATCTCTAAGTCTACCTCTGGCATTTGTGAAGGTTCTTCCCAAGGTATTTTTGTATAGGCAGGCTCAGCATTGGCAGAGAAGGAACAAGGTTTTTTCCAGAATCAGAAATAAGATGTTGACCCCATATTTTTTTACAGTTTTTCCTTATCTCACCCTTAGGGAACCAGTTTCTGTACTCAGTGGTGAAAATCATTAGCAACCACCTTTACTATAACTGTTAAACTGTAACACACCACAACTGAAGAATTGTTACTGTATTATACCCCCAAAAAATACCTTTCAGTTTGATCCTTATGACGTGCAAAATATTGCAGTAGTTTTTATTATGTAGAGCACATCGACTTACACTACTGTGCAGTTGTTTTGGGGATGATTTCTAAGTATGTGGTTAATTCTTGGCATTCTTTCCCATCTTTACTTTAGCTGTTATAAAAATAATGCACAAAAGATCACCTAGGAACAGATTGCCATAGGAAGTATGTATTTACAGTATTTTTTGGAAGGTTGAACGGTAGGGTGGATACAATTCTTTACCAAGTATGAGCAACAACACGGGAGGTAATACTTGCTGGATTCCTGTATCCAGATTGCACCGGTGTTCAGTCTGACCCTTTAATTTGCCTTATAAAAAATAATTTACTGCATCCAAGTAATGGTGAATTCAAGTACGTAAGTCTTAAACATGAAGAATCAAAGCCCAAATTTCGACACATATTTTCATCTTTACATAGAAGGCTTCAAGAAGAAATATTTTAAAATATTAAAAGGAGTATTTCTCTCTTGAAACATGCTTTTTTCCCTCTTAAAGTTGTTGCTTTTATTTCTTTAATTACAGATTCACTTAGTTTAGTACCATTCCACAACTAATGGGCTTGTTAGATGGTTACCAGAAAGCAAAAGTCCTACCATCTCACATTTTCCACTTTACAAGAGTCCAGTCATGCCATAGATATTTTCCATTCTCGGTCTTGATGTCCTACAGATGTGGAATTAAAACTCCTCGCACTATATGGGAATGCATTGTGGAATTGTACATGTGTGTTTTACTTTACTGAGTAATTTCTCCATTACTTTAGCTCCACTGAATGTGGGTGTTGTTCCCAGTGGATTAACACTTGCTGTACCAAGACTTTTATACACCCTAATTCAGAAGAAGCTCACCTGCCAGCATTTGCAGATAATTTACTTCCCCAAATTCCTATTTTGCTTAGGATAGTGAACAGAACTAAAAGGAACAAGAAACTATTGAATGAAGAGGTCTGGAACTTCAAATTGTCTTTATAGTTCCACCCCTCTCGAAAAATAAACTGCAAGAATAAAAGACACTGGTGCAGGACTTAGGGATATTTTGAATGGAGAACTAAGAGAACTAAGAGTATAAAGCTTATTTGCCTAGAAATGTGGAATCCTATTCATCTGAACTCTGGCATATGATATGCTTCAATGTACTTCACTAGGAAAAAAAATATACTATAGAGAGTACACACATAAATACAAAGGCGGAAAGTTTTATTCGTAAGGAAATATTTATCTTGATGCCGTGATATTTTATTTAGAACAATGCATGGCAAGGAATCTGGAAACACCAAAGTCTGCATTAATTTTGACAGTCCACATAACGCATTTTAATCATGCAAACATCCTTCTCTTTCTCTAGTTTATGTTGTGCCACTTACTCTTGGTATCTTGAATGGCAATGTCTTTTATTGTATATTTTGTCTGCAGGGGCTGGAGTCTGCAGACATGTACTCCTGTAAACTTACTATATGCTTGTTAGTTATCCCAAGGCTGTTCCTTATTTCTCTGATTTTAAGGAAGATTCATTAGCAACAGGTGTATTGTTTCCCATTAGTGTCCTTTCTGCCTCTTTTTTCCAAAATAATCCAGTTCCCAGGAATTAGCATGGCTAATTCATTGGAACATATTTTTTCTTTAAGCTTTCTGTTCATAAAAGTACTCTGCCAGGAAACTGATTTGATCTACATTTATTATTATGCCACCTGTTTAGAAGCAGAATTTAACTGTTAACTTTGTTGAGAAAGAAGTGGCAAGTTTGCCAAGTTTTACTCACTCATTTTTAAATTAATTATACAACTTCTTATTAAAATAGTTTTTGAGAAGTCACAAAAGAAACTCTTAAACCATCCACAGTGACATGATTTTTCATTATGTCACATTCTCCCCAGGTAATGGAATGGACTCCTGACATAAACATACCTTGGGTTGATGAGCTGACTTCATTTGGTGCCTTTGAACGTAGCTGTGTTAGTATCTTCCTTTTAGTGGCACAGTTGACCACCTTGGTAGCAGCTGAGTGTATCTTTTATGTTACTGTTGCATTAAATGCAAAAAAGATGTGCTCCTAAGTAACAGACATCATCAAGACAATCTAAGTCTTAATTATTCAAGATTGTAGACATGGCCAGTGATGAACTGGCTCCTGGGGAAATGCAAGGATTCTGTTAATGTGGATGGCCTTTGTTGGCTTTATTATAGGCTTTAAGTGAGATTGGAGTGGTGACATGGGAGAGGACAGGTGTTTCCATTATGATAAGACAAATGCAGAATCCTCTTTTATTTCTTCTGATTTTTTAAACAGTCCTTCTACTGCCCTTTGAGTTTAATCCCTGTTCACCCAACTATGATTACCATTTGTAAACAATTCCAAAGCCTTATGCTCTCTATCACAGAATATGGTGAATTTTGTCTGTCAAACTAGGCCATAACTTCATCAGTCTCTTGAATTACTAGATTGTTTCTTCAAAGGATTTGGAGATTCCTTGCTGTTTCTTTTCTGGGTTGTAAGAATGTCATTCTGCTGGTTGTTGAGTAAGCACTAGTACTATAAATAGTTAGTAGATGATAGGTGAAGGTAAGAGGCAGGATCACCTGTGTTGAAGTCCATTGTTACCATTGTTTCAACAGCCTTGGGCAATTCACATGGTCTTTCATTGACATATTTTCTTCTAGTTGTACAATGAGATAATGACATCTGTCCATCCCATGGTGCTGAGGTCAGGAATAATTATCTGGGATCTATGTGGTAGTCATTAAGTAGTGCTGTATGAATACCTCCTGTATCATCTTACTCAGCTGAAACTGTGAAGTTTTATGCTATTTGAGTTTCACCTCTGCTGCAGCAGATATGTGGGCCAGCTGATGATGACATTGTTTGGCATCTGGTTTCCAGACTGGTCACCTTTAGCTGTACCATGTCTTGTCTGTTGAAATAGAGACCTTGTCAGGGACAGAATATAGTATATTAGCTTTTGTGGTTTGTGTACCATTGCCCTCTATTGGGCAGCACTAGACTTATTGAAAGAGCTAATCTTGTTTTGGGCTTGAAAGAATACTGAAAGAATACACCAAACGTTTCTTCAGGAATTTGAGTTTTGAAAAAGGCAGTTGCTTTGGCAGTAGTTGTGCACTTCAGGATCTACCCCTTTCTTGGCCATTAACAAAGGTTAGCTTTTACTGATAATGAAGATTTTTCAAATAACTGTAGATAGGACTTATCAATTCAGCCAGCCTGAATTTTGTTATTTTTTTCAACTAAGGCAATGGAAGCATCTTACAACTATACCCTAGTCCAGTCAAACAACAGAGAGAAGAAACATTATAATATTCTTAAAGAAATTTTGCAGTGTTTAGTGACAAATTGACTTTTAGCAGAAATTAAAAGAAATTCACTAGCCAATTTAGTTATTGCAGTTAAGTGCAGGATTGCATAAAGTGTTCATGTTGCTGAGGGTCCATAACACACTAGTCTGCTTATCTCTTTTATAAAAGAGAATAAAGAATAAGTTTAGTCTCTTTGGTTTGTTTTATTTTTACTGGCATGATATGCCACAATGACTTGGTCAGGGCATGAAGTCTCCAGCAGCAGGAATACGTCATGGAAAAACAAGTCCATTTGGAATACTTCTTCGTGTATTACCTACTAACTTGTCTTAGCTCTTTTTTTCTTGTACTCCCCCGGCTGTCTTTCTGTCTGTGCTAGACTGGTTGAGAGGGACCAGAATGAGAGGTTCCAGAGGTTACTCCAGTCCCTCAATTGCAGAGGAGAAATAGAAACATGGAAACCCACCATGTCCTACAGTCTAATGTAACAGTAGCTTTCTGCTTCACTATTAACACCTGATTTTGTGGGTTTTTTTCCCCTCTTCCTCTCTGCCTATCTCACATCATTTTTGGTCTGTGAGCATTCTGTGTATGTCTCACTGAGTGTTCATTATTGTGTACTGCCTGTTTGGCTTAACTCAGCTTTTTCAGGAGGTACATATGCTTTGCCAAAAAATACAATACATCTCATGTATGCTATAGTGTCTGAAAGGGGGATCATGAATAATGGCAAACATTTAAAACTCAGAAAAGCATTAAATAAATACCCGTGACGACACAAACAGTAAAATTAGCATCTGGAAAAAGAAATTACAATGTGCTTTGGAAATGCTCTTAATCCTCATTTTAGTTATGAATTTAGTTCTGAAGCACTTTCATGTTCTCTGCTTTCTGGTACACAGTTTATGGCAGTGTTTAACTGAGTAGAAACTATTATAAAGGCCACAAGGAAAAATAAAGCTACTGTTGCTACTGTCTGAATGTTATCTACCCAAACAGCTATCAGCTGCCATCCAAACCTGCATTTATACTGCAATTCATTTGAAATTAAATACAGAGGAATCACATCTAACTTCACTAATACACATCCAAAACACAGTGATCTGTAATTCTGCAAGGGTAAAGAGCAGCTTATTAAAACACAGGAAGAGATGACTAATGATCTGTTCCTTTAAGAAACTTCCTTGTGGATTTTGAAAAAGTACCTGTTTAAAGTTCTTGAACTTTATGACTACCAAATTAAAAATTATCATCTCATCACTATCCATCACTATCCATGGATTATCTGCTTTATTGATTGTCCATGTCCCAAGTGTAGAACTACCCAGTCTGACCTCTGCAAACCTAGATGAGTTTAGAGGAGCATAAGTGTATGTCTGGAATCTTGGGACTTCATTTCTCATACCAGATCAAGTCGAGCTAAATGGAGAGCAAATGTAGGTGCAGCACTGTGCTAATATGGTTATGTAGCTTCTGAGACTGAGCTGGCATTGCACACTTGGGCAGCATGTTTTCAGAGACATTAACTCCTCTTAGGATTCATTCAGAATCTATCTCAGGATATAATGTAACACAAAAAGCACCTTACGCTCCAGAAACAGAGACCTATATTATATTTGTTTGCTAAGTTGTCCTTTTATTTTACTATTTAGCGTAAGGAAGAGTTGCTTGTAACTTAACCGTGTGCTTATCCTAACGTGACCAGAATTAAAATTTCACTTCACACAACAGCTTCAGCCTTTTTAAAAAATAATTTACGTGGCAATGTAAAAATGTGATTTTGCAACACTGAAGAGATACCTGTATATGGAAAAAGAGAGAGAGATGTATAATTACCTACCTTCCAGCACTTTCCACAGTCAAAAACTCTTTGATTCTCATCTGTCCAAATAAATGTAGAAGTAGAATACAGTCCACCTATTCTAGGCATTCCTTTGGGGATGGAGTTAATTTTTTTTTAAGGATGCCTCTCCATATTGGTTGTGCGGGAGGCCAAGACACAGTGGCTTGAACCTCAACAGAGTCCCACTGAGATAACTATCCATGCTTCTGCACAATGAAAAGAGCAAGTTCCTAGCAGAAGAGGACTTTAGAAAATCTGATTAATGCCTTATTGTTTTGTCGATTACAGTTTTTTAAACTACCGGCTTCAAAATTCTACAGAATTGCTGACAGCAGTTCAGTGCTTGTGAATTCATGACCAGTTGCATTTGGGGTTTCTGCATATTCCTCTGTGAGTTGAAATCCTTGCCCTGCTGGCATAAGTGGTAAATTAGTAAAGCTCCCGTTGACTTAGGTGGGATCAGGACTTTGCTCCATGTGGTCAAAGGATTTTTGTTGCCTTGTTTTCTTCTTGGTATTTCTTTGAACTGCATTTTTTCTCAGGGTTTACTGATTCAGTAGGTAGATTTATTAATTTCTACATTGATCTTTTTGTTTTATTCTACTGCCAGAGTAAGTAAAGAATGGTGGAGAACTCCACAGGAATGGTGGAGAAAATAATTTTGAACGTTCACATAAGACATGAAATTCTGTGGATCCATAATGGGGAATTTCTTGGAGACCAGAAAAGTTATCTTATTGTTTCTCATCTTTAAAAGAAATGGCGTCTGAGACTATTGTTCTGTGCATGCAAGTAATTCACCAGAGACCTTCAATTTAAGCTCTGTGTTCCAATGTGCAAACTATTTAATAAGCAAGAGATTTGCATTTCACTGTAAATATTAACTCTTAAACCCCAAATGTGGCTGATGATCACGTGATCAAAAATGCTAAGTGCTGTTAATGCTTATAAACTTTTTTGCTAGAAAAAAATAATTAGAAATACTCTGGAGTTGAGCATACACTGACTTTATGTTGATTCCTGTTTTCCAGAAATTACTGACTTTCTGAGATTAAATTCAAATTCATTCATTAAGAACAAGAACTAAATGATTAAAACTCAGATATCTTGGCAAATTGTTAATTTAAAAACTAAAAAGTGGCAATTGTTTCCTAACTGCTATAGTCCTGTGAGGTTTTCCATGCTGGGAAAATAATACCAATGCATTCATTATTCTGATTCTGAATGTCATAAAGCTTCTTATTTTCCTTTCTTGCCTTGAACAAGTTCTGCTTGACTACAGCCTGCTGAAAGTTATTCTTTACAACATACAAAATTATTTTCCCAGCAATTAGCATCTCTTTTCTTAGGTTTCTTTACAGGGAAAAAGTAAGTCCTGAACCTCTGCACTATTTAGACAAAACTGTCTTCACATTTTGTTTTATTTTAAAGATGAAAGTAGATCTAGGTATTATTAATAGCTAGGAGTTTGTCAACACCTTCTTTTCTGTATGTATGTCACTTGTATTGTAACCTTCCAGCTGCATTTGGACCTTAATGCTGCACAGGATGTTCTCCTAGTTCTCCATTAATGTCTGTGAATTAACCATTACTTTTCTTTCTCCAGAAAGAAGCAACCTAGGTGTGCATGTGCACAAACACTCCTAAGGTAATTTTATTTTGAATATAAAATATTTTGAGTCCTCTTTTTAGCCTTGAAACATTTTGCAGCACATTCAGAGCTGTTTCTGACTCAGCAGCAACACAAGACTTCTTTTTAAAATCCAATAATAACATCCAGTGAACAATGTAAAAGCACTAGTGTTCAATTGGAGGAAAACCGGATACTGGCCTGGAAACATCTGCCTTTCTTTTTGGACTTAAAATTACTCTGTACACCAAATATTCATTCCACCAGACTCACATTCAGTAATGAAGCAGTCTGCCACGCTGTAGTAATTTTAAACACTCTTAAATGCTGATGAATGCACCAGAAAATCTAGGGCATTTCAAGAAACTGAAGTACATTTTCTGGAGGGTAACACATCAGGCAAAACCAATGATTGTGTGCCTGTGTAGTGAGACTCCTAATCTGTTGCAAATTACTGAAGTCAAAGGAGTTATATTAAACTGTGAATCTGGCTTATGTTTTCTTTCTTTCCTATGTTTAAGAACTCACCAGAGAAGAATGAAAATGGAACTATGAAAAGGAATAGTACTGAGCCTCTTATAGCCTTGTAAACCCTCCGAAGAGCAAAGCCGTTAAATTGCTATTGTCAGGCTTCAGCATTTTTACAGACATCAGTAATTTTTCTTGTATTGTGGGCAAAATCCTGCTTGCTTTAGAAATGCAAAAATGCTTTGTGATTAATTTCATGTAAATAGTGAAATTTGATCTGGCTTTTCACAGATAGATTGTACACACTGTCCTTATTTCCTTAAGAGCTATTTAACTAAATAGTGTTCAGACTGGGTTCACAATTTATTCTCAATATTTGTTTATTAAACTAGTAGGTTTCAACTAAGAATAAACAGCAAGAGATGGTTTAGATCCATGTAAGGTAGAAAAGTAATTATAGTAAGTAGATGTTAATTGCAGGTTTTTACAGTGGGGACGTAAATGTTCAAACAGTTAAAAACTGCTCTGACCTGGGTAGATTGCACTTCACTGCATTTTCTTCCTCTGCTTAGTCAGTATGAAAAGGAAATTCTGCTGAATTTGATGAGTTGCCATTTGACCTGATGTTGATTTAAGCTTCTAGAAGCTCATATTAGCACGAGGTCACTGACAGGCAAAGTCAGTGAATCTAAAAATGGTGCACAAAAAAGAGATTAGGCTTTACTTGAGTTCAGATTATTTAAACAAACAGACAAGAATTTAGGGAAAACAAAACTGTGTTTCTCATCTGATTGGTCAAATCACTTTATTAAAATGACACAATTTACATCTCTGGCATGCACTCTCAAATGAAGTGTCTTTTGCAGTGAGCAAAAAGTCTTTAGAAGTGAAAAGCCTTTTATAAAGATAATACAGTCTTTTCTACTAGACAGGAATGCAATGTGAAAAAATATTTGGTTGTGTAAAGCAAACCAAAATGAAAACAATCTATGAGCAAGAGTTGTGAACATCATAATCTAACATAACTAAAGAAACTAAATTTTCACTTAGATTGTGTATCGAAATATCCTGCATATTAACAGAAGCAACTCTGAGGGTGAACACAAAACCAATGTATTTAAAATATCAAGATAATTTTTTCCTCACATTTACTGATCAGATCTGTGCATTCAAAAACAAATGTAAGAAATACTCAGAGCTCATGCACAACAGTCACAACTATTTGACAGAAAGATGCTTTGCTAGTGGAGGAATGGGGTGGCCAACAGAAAGTGAAAAATGCTGTGTGGTTCTTCATAAAGCTCTGTATCCATTAATATTTCATTTAGTCATCTGGGCCTGCTGCTTTTATTGAAATCAGTGCATTGTCTCAATCTGGTTTTAGCCTGGTTTCCTTTGTAAACAAGGCTGTGATCTGTCTGCATGGCTGTGTATGTCTGTTCTCCCATGAATAACTTGGAAAATGTTTATTTGTTCCATTTCTATGTGGCAATGGAGTAGATCTCAAAGACAATCCATTGCCCACACACAGCCTTTGTAAAAATAAACAGTGGGGTGAAGGATGGGTACACTTCCCAGTGTGGCTATTGAGGGAAATGCTGCAGTGTGAACTCAATCCTTATTAGATATGAGCAATTCCATATGGGCAAGAGAGCTAGTAAATCCTCAGCAGGAGGAAAATTAAATCCGCAGTAGATTGTGTTAAACACCTAAGTTAATCTCTGATAAGGTACAAAGCCACATGAAACACAAGGTCAGTAATTCTCATGTTCACAAAAGTAATTAATGATAGATTCTTGTGAATAGAAGAAAATTCTATGGCTGCTTTTCTTGGGACACTGACAGGAAGTCAGTGATTCTGTCTGAAACTCTGATACTGCCATTCTTAGACATTTGTTGCATATTGTGGGGAAGGAGAGCTTTATTCTAGAGTATGTTTTCTTTATGGCAATGTGATCACAGCTTAAAATCCTTTTTAATATCACTTTGCCTCATAACTTTTTTTGGTAATTAAGCACACATTTCCTTCTTGTGGGTGTATGACCTTAGCATTCACAACATTAGTTTCAATGAGAATTCAAAAGTTAGCCATCTGATTATGTTAAAAAAATTAATAACTAAAACATAAAAATAATTGTATTGGATAAAAATACACCTTACTGCAAACTCAGTAATCTGGTTTCCAGTTCAACAATGTAAAGGATACAGTTCAAAACAGAAACTTGAACTTGACTTGGACACAGGGAGTAATTTTATTATATAATACAAGCCACAGTTCAGCAAAATATGTGAGCATTATATATTGTTCAGAATGTAGGACTTTTGTGAAATGAACGTGCACTAGTCTTTATTGAGTAGTTAAGGCCTTGATGACTTTGAATTTTAAATTACACTGATTTTCACTTTGAATTATAATTTCACTGAAATTAAGTGAAAACTTGACATGTACTTCCATGGAGATAGGACAGGATCCAAAGACAAACCCTTAAGGCTTATCCCATTGGCTTCTGTGGAAATATTCCCAGTCATGATAAAACAGGACACTATGGGACTCTGAAGAGAAAAATGTGGTTTTGTCTGTATGGCAGGAAGTATACTCTAATTATGTATGTGTATGACTCTGAGGTGCAAATCTTTGCAGCCTTTTTCATGTAGTTTTTCCAGATAATCCTTTCTTTGCAAATTCATAATTTGTGAAATAAACTTTTAAGATCATATAGCAATATAATCTTAGTGTAAAGGTTTACAACTCCCATGTCCTCATTTCCTGCTTGATCAAAAGGATCATTCGATTTCAGGCAGACTTCTGTTTGACTAGAGAATTACTGCCAATTTAAGCTCATTAAGGGTATATTTTTCATGTAATTATTTAATTTTATGGGAAGTTCCAGCTCCACAGAGCCTGGGTTTAATTTTACTCTTTCCTTTATTCCACTTATACTTTGTATTTGCTATAATGGGAAATTCTTTGCAGAAGGGAATACTTTGTAATATAGTCTTTCTTCCTGCGTATATGCTTTAGTCCTTTCTAATCTAACCATTATGCTCACAATTGACGACGTTATTGGAGCTAAGGATGGTTAACAGTACTTCTGTAGTAATTTTAGTTTGCTGTGCCTGACAGATCCTAGAAGATGCCCCACAAAATGAGGAGGATACAGAGCACTTTGTAAAACTTAGTGTATTCATTTAAAGCTTTAACAACATCTGAACTACCTGATAAGCTTGGAATACATGTATTTTAGCCACATATTTCTATTATTTAAAAAAGCTGCAAATGCAAGATGTGTATTACCAGCAAAAATTATTTACCATCTCTTCAGATCCATCAAGATCGTTTAGTTGTAACCAACTGTCCAAATATTTGCTACATGTACTAGTCTCCTACCTTGTAACACATGGCATAAACCCTCTTTCACATACAGGTCTCTGTGTAGAACAGGTATTGTTCTTGATAAGCAACTTATCTATGGCTTCCAAACTGAGAATACGGACAAAAAGCTTTCTAAACATTGAGCTACATAGATACTAAGAGCAACTGCCCAGCTAGTCAGATTACCAGACACTGTAGCAGTAAATGTTCAGCAAGTAGTGCATGTCACAGAGAAATAAAGGCTGTTCAGCCTCTGACGTGCTCGCTAGTTTATTACAAAATTAACTTTCAATCCAGTTTAAATACACTCTAAATACTTTCCTTATCCTTCTTGTTCAAGTATCATGGTACTCTATTAATAACACCTTTCTTCCTGTTGTGTTCAGATTATTTAATTATCACACTATGTAAAAGACAGAAACTGTCTTGAAAGCCATCTCAAATGGATGTCTGCATAAGATTGTGCATTTCTACATGTCATAGGACTCGGGTACCATGACCACAAATGTATTTTAACTGATGCCACAGTAAAAATACTTATTTCCTTGCTTAGATAATTTTAGAAATGCAGTAAAGAAAACATATGGCAAATAAACCAGTACTTCTGAGTATTCCACTTCCACTGGAACTTTCCAAGTCTGGTTGTATCTAGCACCTTGTAACTCAGATGTCAAACACACCCAAGAAACCTACAAGAGCCTGTAAAATATTCTTGCCTTTAAAATGCCCCTGTTTTACTTTTTTTTTTCCTTCACATTAACTTAACCGCAAGCACTTGTACATCATCTGCACTCCATCTGCGTCCTTTCTAGGTGTTTGTATCAAGCACGTTGGTTGCACCACTTTCATCCCACCCCTCACCCCAAGAAATGTGTGGATTTGATTTTTAAGGAACAGAAGAATCTTAGGTTAGGTGTAAAACTGAGTCTATTCTAGAGGCTGCTAGCCCTGCAGTCATGTGGAAACTGTGCTCCGTACAATTTTTCCTCCTCATTTCTTTAGTTCAGAGATCCTCAGGCCAGCAAGAAACTTTCCTTCTCCAACTCAAATCTAAGGCTTGAAAAGCTGAAGAAGGGAAAATATGCCAGGCCCTTCTGCTAGCTGCTCATGTTGGACGCCTCCATCCCCTTGGCTGTGGATTGTAGTTTGAATCAGCTGTTGACAAGCAATAGTCAGACCTGGAATCCATGGACATTATATCAGGATCTGTTCTGGACCGTTGACTGCAGTAAGCATACTGCGGCTGAGAGCTAGCCTGCGTGGTGGCACTTTGGGCAGACAGGGAGCTTTTTGGGGGTGGTAAAAATTGCTTCCCTCCTAGTAAGGCTACACTACCACTTGGGGCTGGAGGCTCATAAGAAACTTTTTGTTTCCATTCATCTGGTGGCTCAGGCATTGTTTTCCTGCGAGCAGCTGACACTACGTTAGCAGCAATGGATTCCTGCATACTTTGAGGCCCAAAAGCTTCATCCACGAGACCAAGAGGGGATCTTGCTGCTGCTTCCCAGGGAGTAGGTCTCTTGCCAGGCTTGTCAACTGCTGTTTCTGGCTTGTTGAAGTAATCAGGAGAAGGCTGAAATATAAGAGGAGAAGTAGGAGACATGGCTCCAGAAATGAATGAAGAAGGTCTCCCAGGAAGTGATAATGAGCGTCCACTGCTTCTTTCCTAGGAAAACAGAATACCAAATACAGTTATTAAGCAACAAAAAGGGAAGCGCCTTCACTTCCAGACTGGAACAGCAGACCCTGGAAGCAGATGGCATCCTGACTATCCCTTTTGATGTACTTTTCAATACTTTATTTAGTGGAAAGAAAGGAGGTATTAAAAAGGAGGCAGAGAAAGAAACAGGAATAAAGACAGAGCAAACTGAAGTTTTGAGGAAAGTAAATAGACCAAAGACAAGCTTGTACTGAAAAGGTACAATTATGTTAGTAACTGGGCAGCTTTTCCACTACTTAGCTACTGTGCCTTGTTATGAAAAGACCATTCTTAATAACGATAAAGGAAGTCATTTTGTGACAGTTCTGTATGTGTCTACAAGATTCATTCTAACATGTAGGCACAGCCTAACTTACATAATAACAGTTCTGTCTAGGACATCTGTCTGACAACACATATTTAGCAATCTCCTTTTAAGAAAGGCATTTCTTACTCTAAAATTATTAGACTTAACTCTCTTTTTCACTTTTCAGAGCACAAAAGTGAACGCAAAAAATTCAAGACATTAATGAAATAATTCACTTAATACCCCTACAGGACGCTACTTAACCTGGCTTCTTTAAAAGGCAATGCCCTCAAAATTTCAGTACATTCCGACCCATTTATAGGAGCAATCCATTCATATTTAACAAATCCTAATCTTCTTAGTAATGCAGCACTTTAAAACAGAAACTATGTCTATGACAAGGTTCTGCTGCAACAGTCGTTTGGCAGTGTATGAAGTAAGCACAGCCTTTTCCCCATGTCCAACATGTTCTTTGCGTTACACAGAAAAATTACATTGTTCTTACCAAGCAGGGTCTAGACGTGTGGTTCTTAAACTCATTGATTTGCATCCAGTGATTCATATCCTGAGATTTAAACACCTTTAACTCTAAAATCCGGTGTGAAATTCCAGGCTCTTTTGCTGGAAGCTTTGCTAGAATTTAATTCAAACAACATTGACCTGTCTTACTTTTCCTTAATAGCTTCCAAAACTTAAAATATACTGTGAGCATGATCTAGATGCCAGCAATAGGTATCTGATTAGACAAGTTATAGCTTATCTAGCAAAGATTCACATTAAAATGTCATAGTTTATAGGCTTTTCTGTTACAGGATATTGATGTATTTAAGTAACTTAAAAGGCTTCTGCTACACACAGGCTTTTAAGTTATGTTTTAATATAATTCTTCTTTATGAGAGATGGAAACTGAGAAAGAGACTTCTGATTTCAGTACTCTTTTTTTTTTTAACCAGTTTGGTGATGCTTGCTCTAGATCTCTTGAAAAAGTGTAGAGACACACAGAGGTTACATAGTGAGTCTTTTACAAGTTTCACAACTAACGCTTTATAAGAGGACTATGCTTTAACCTCTTAACTGTGACCAGCTACTCCCAGTTTGCAATTTCAGAGAGGAAACTCTCAAACATTATGAATCCTACCCCCACATCCTTAGTACAAATTTTCATGAAATTCTACTTCTATGTAGAAAAAACAACAACTTAATTTTGGGCAACTTAGCTCAGTTAATTTTTAAGAATCCTCACTTAAACCTTGAGATGATCAAATGTTAAAATGTGGCTGGTCAGATGATCACATATAGACAGATCCCAACTGAGTACACTATGATGGTAGCATACACTAAATAAGAATTTTCTATTTGGAAGATAAGTGAATAAAAGAAAATATCAATTTGTTTTTTCCCCACAGGTAAAATTATATACTGTTAAAATGGATTAAAGTGCCTCCATATTGTCATCTAATGAGAGGGATTTCTTTTTCTTACCTGGAAAATAAGAATCCAGGTAATCAATCATGGCTGGGGCCAATGAGTGGCAAATCCAGACAGGCCAGTCAAAATAATTGTCATTTCTCTAATGTATTGCAGTATCTTTCTTCACTGAATGCATAGGAAAGGGTTTATTCAGCAAGCCTGGTTAGTACATATTGTTTAAAATATTGGCAAGAATATTTTTTTTAAATTGTAAAATCAAAATAGGTATGAAGAATGAGATACATTTTCTATTAGAAATGGATCAGCTAAGAGGTTAAGGTTGTACAAGGATGAAAAAGTTGATCGAACAGGTCTACTTGTTTAGTCTACCTGTGTTAACTGCTCTCAGGGAGGTTCTAGAATATTGTCTATGCTGAGTAGACAGAACATTTCCACTTTAGTTAATGGACACTCTAGTTTGAAGGCCTGTGATTACTTTGCAGGATTCCAGAGTTGCAGAGGGAAATGATACTGTTGAAAGAAATGTTGCATAAAATACCTGATGTTTCAAGACACTGAGATGAAGTTACTGTAGTCTGTTATGTTTAGAGAAAAGCTCCAGTGTTCATCAAGTCACAGAAGTTTCTTTTCAGCCTAACCAGTGATAAATCAGAAAATAAGGAGCTAATTTTCTTTAACAGAGTTTAAGCAGAGAAAGATGAGTTATTAAGTGTATTTCCTTATGTCTTAACAAAATGGGCCATTCTGCTGTTATAAAGGTAGAAGTTTAACTTGTAAAAGCAGAAATACTGTAGTCAAAATTAGATGTTCACACTTCAGTGACTTCTACATGTTTTTAGTATGGGTGCTGAATCATATTCAGCAGAAAATAAAAATATTTAATGGAAAATAAGATACTATTTTATGACAATGGAAACTGTTCTACAGATAGCTTCATATCATATAAGGCAAAGAAAGAGAAGTGGCAGAGAGAGCAAAAATGACCTCATAGAAAACAACCTCTATGAATCAAAATAGTACACAGGAACTAGCACATCTGTATTTCATATTCATATTCATATACTGATTTCTGTCACTACTATGGCATTCAGCCCATTCAAACTAATAAACACAAACTTTGGAATTAATTTCCTGGGCAGCGGCAGCCAGACGTAGTGATACTTTCAATTATTTTCCCTTCATATCTAATTCTTGGTGATACATATTTTGGTAGGCATGTACTGAAAAGAATGCATAAACCCCAGATCATAAGTGAGACAGTGGGAAATATGAAGTGCAAAGAGAGAATAATTTTTCTACACTCTGTCTCCCTTTAAGCTACGAGAAGATCTTAAAAAGAAGGGTAGAGATTTTTCATTTTTCTTCCCAGAAATCAAGGGAGAAGGGATATGCTCCAGAACTATTACATTATCACCTATTGTATTATTGTAATCTTGCTGTAAAACATTTATTATAATACCATATCAGCATTCAAAGTATTATGCTGCAAAACAAACCAGAACCCAGTACAGTGATAAATTTGGTCTTTTTCATTTCATCAGTGAATGTTTTTGGAAGGAAAGATCTTTTCTACAATAGTTATTAAAAGGAAAGTGATTCTTAGATGTCAAGAAGAGGAAAGGCAGTTCAGAGCTGTCTGTTGCAATCACAGAATCCTTACAACTCCTGACTGCTTGGGTGACTTTGCAACAGATTAAATCTGAGGTTAACATTGATTTTAAAAATGCGTACTATTTATAAACTGGTCAATGAATCAAACATTTATTATACCACAAGCATCTTTGATATTTACAAACTGTGTATTAATATAAACTAAAATGACTGTAATATTGCTTCCAAAAGAAGCTATTTCAGTATATAAGTAAATTAATGTAAACAAATTACTTATGAAAGGTGTGTGTGTGTATATATCTGTTCAATGTCAGTTGAAGGAGTATTGATGTCCACTCAATAATATCTAAATCAATAGTCCAGAAAAATAGGTTATTTGGAACTTACTGCTACTTCAAATTTCTTTATAGTTATGAAAAACTGAAAGACAAAAAGAACAATAAAGTAGTGCAAATTTTAAAGGCATGGGTAAGAAAAATATTTTTCATTTTACAGGCCCAATGGCTATGCAAAACACTACTTAGTGAAATGATTTTACAGTTACTGTTTCTTCAGGTGGTAAGACTCCTTAATAATGAAAACTGTTCATATGTTTGTATGCTGAAACTGCCTTTTCATCAGTTGAGGAGGCATATATGAAATCTTTGAAAAAAGTCAAGAGTTCTGTTTTCAAAAGTAGGATGAACTCTTAATAGTCCAGTGAAACTCTCTGCAGTGTAGACTCCTCCTTGATTAAATCACTTAAAAATTACCTACGTGTCTAAGTCACTGAGGCACTTTTATTTTTATCTGTTCATTATAGTCCTGGTCCTTAATCCCATATCTAAGCATTTTCAAATCTGAGTTCAAAACAGTAGCACTTGACTAATATTTATGCAAAAAGGGGACAAAGTAGGAAGAAGTAAATATACCAGTTGTCCTGTCTCTAAAAATGACTTTGTTTTTATAAAAAGCCCAGAGTGATGCTTTTCTTATTTTGCTTTCTGTGGGCTTGAAATGGCTACTGTAGTTAGAAACTAAACTACTGAGAAAATAATAGGTAAAAAATAAGTATTACCTGTTTTTTATGCCTTCTTTCCATTTTTTAAAACATAAACCAAGCACTTTGATTTTTAATCTGAAATGCTTATAGAAAGGGGACATATTGTTGGTCTTATTTTAGCTTATTTAATCCCAGACCATTTACAATTTAAAATTTATATAGTGAAAAAATAATTTCTCTCTGAAATGCTGACAGCTGTGGAGTGGATGTTACAGCTATTTTTAGGCTTGCTTTCAAAAATTTTTAGGGAATTTTAGAACTGGGATGTAATTTATTTTAAGTTTAGATTTTTCATAGCTGTGGTATCATTTCAGGTGGGAATGATCTTGTTTTCATCATTCATATACAAACTAATGAAGCACTTATGTCAACCATCTTACGTAGACTTTGTGACAAATTCTGCAAAATGTGTTACAAAATGACTTAAGTGGAAAATAAATGTATGAGTGCTGCTAAGCTGGTTAGTTATTCAGTTAGTTCAGTTTGCACCTTTGTAAATGAAGCTTTCCATTATCACTTGACCTTGATCCATATGCAATTATGAAGTTACAATACAGGTATGCCTATTAAAAGCAAATGGCAGAAACTTTTTTTGGCCCATAAGCGTCTTAGCTTCTTTTGGAATAGTCAGTTACTTGTCAGGAAGAGTATTTGCTGCCACCTTCTGGACTTTTATATTACACTGCTTAGAGGAAGGTCTTTGAAGATGCAGCCTTGTGAATGACCATAGGAAATACAAGTGCAAAGTTCATCCTAGTTTCAGACGTTGCTATTTTGTATGAACAATGAAAGGGCTTTATATTGATATGAAGTAAAATAAAATGTGTTGGTTTTTTTCTAAAATAAAATAAAATAAATACTAATTGTATAAGAATTGAAGGTGATGCCACTATTGTTGCTGAATCTATCCAAACTAAAAGGTAAATTATCCAATCCCCTCCGATTTTCTCATAAAATCTTTCAAGCTGAAATTTTGAGTTTTAGCTGTTTGGGGTTTTTTCTTATTTACTTCATCCAAAAGGATCCAACCATTTCAGATGCCTTTCAACCAAATGAACTTATGTAGTTCAGCCATTTCAGAGAGTGAGGGTAGGGAAAAATACATGTCAATGACAGAAAATTCTAGCATCCTTTTCCTTGAAAAATGGTATCACTATATGCTTTAGAACTTTCTACCTAAAGTGTTTAATCTTTCCATGCAAGCTTGCCTACGTATATTCAAGCTGAGAGCCTTTTGTAAGCTCAGTAGGAGCACGTTGCTTTTTACAGCTAGTTTCTGAGAACTGTGATGGCAGCAATAATGTCCTGTTAGGATGGAGGATTTTATTCACTATGACAGGTCTAAGCTGCTGTAGGCTGTGATGCCTTTCAACACCACACAGGAAAACAAGGAGGCTGTCCTTGTGCTTTCTCTGCCTGTCTAAACTGCAGGCTGTGTTTATGCCCCCAGGCTGGAGAGGTCACTGGGATGTTCCGCAGCTCCTGCACTGGGTTGTCATGGACAAAAAAGTAGGGCATGCAGTGGAATGTTACATTTCCATGTCTCTTCCCATCATCAGGTCTGGGCCTGAGGATGCACACACTGCAGGGCACATCTGCCCCTTGGCAGAGCCTGAGACCTCCTGTCTTGGTCTAAGCAGCCTCACAGGGGAGAACCTCTGATTTGAATACAGGAGGGGCAAAACGTTGGATAGAAGAAACAGAAGAGGGAAGGACAGAGACTGAGCAAAGGAAACCCAGGAGCTGGTAATACTTGATACAGAAGGAAAATTTGTATTCAGCATGAGTGATGAGTCTAGGACCTGATCACCAAGGTTCCTGAGCTTAGATGAGAGCTAAAGGAATGGAAAAATCACCTCTATTTCATGCAATGAGGCTACAATGAGGAGACCAGGAAAAGAAAAAGATGAAGAAAGGGGCAAGGGAGGTACATTTGAGGAAAAAAAACTTGTGCCTGCTATGGGTGTATTTTAGTCCAGAGTTCCAGGGAAGTTTCTTTCTCAGGGGGATGGAGTCTCTCCTTCCACAGTCTCTCTGCTGTCAGAAAAGGCTATGAAGCCCCACTGGAAACGTGTGTCATCCTGCTAGTGCTCATTCATAGGCAGGGTAGAATCACAGAATCACAGGGTTGTTTTGGTTGAAGAGACTTTCAAGGTCATCAATTTCAACCATTAGGCTAACTCTACTGCATCTGGTGCTAACCCATGTTCCTAAGCACCACATCTACCTGTCTTTTGGACACCTCTGGGGATAGTGATTCAACTGCCATGCTGGGCAACCTGTTCCAGTGTTAAATTACCCTTTCAGTGAAAAATTTTCTTCTAATATCCAATCTAAGCCTTCCCTGACACAATTTGAGTCCGTTTCTAGTTGTCCTATCATTTGTTACTAGGGAGAAGAGACCAACCCCCACCTTGCTGCAACCTCCTCTCAAGTAGAGAGCAGGAAGGTCTCCCCTCAGCCTCCTTTTCTCCAGACATGCCTCTGCTGCCAGTTACTGTAGCAGCACAACGACTGTTGTCTGTGGTGGTTCAAGTCATGCTGGAGGAACCTGCTGGTTCCAGTATGCTATAGGATATTGTTCCTGGTTTTGATTTCTTATTCTTAGAAAACCCTTGGGTCTTAAACATTTTTGTTAAATTTCAAGACTTCTGCTCCAGCCAGTGCTATTTCAGGGCTTTATTTAGGAAATAATGGGATTATATGGCAAAGGAGTATATTGTGAGAAAGGTGCTTTCACTGGTTGGATTTCATAACTGGTCACTTTCTGGGTTTGCAGCTGGAGACCTGTGATTTATTAACACTCACAGACTGATGTGAAGGATCACATAGAGTAACTAGTTCTGCTGGACTCTTAAGATGCCAGGTGTCTTCAATTGGACATCAAGGCATGAGTGCACTAGCATCAGTGCTGCACTTCTAATGCCTTATTTACTCATATACTTACTTACTGCAAGAGTGTAAAATTGAACTGTGGTTTCTGACTGATCTGGATACTAACAAAAAAATCTATAAGGAAATAATTTGGCATGAAGAACACACTTTGAAGAGTGTATATTGAGTAAGGAATGATGCTAAGCATGAAACAATGACAAAACAAAACAGAGAAGAGCTATTTGCCAAATGAGCAGTTCCATTCTGTGCCCTAAATTGAGTCTGGAGTCCTACAGAAAAAAAATAGCAGATGATGACGTGATTACAGATGTTTTTGTCACACATGCCCAGGATGGTTGGATTAACATTCATTTTGCGTGTCTTATTTGGAAATCCAAACAGTAGTATTTAACATTGGGTTTTTTTGTAATTGCATATACATAGGGTCAGTGCTTGCTTTAGTACAGGTCCTGTAACAGTACCAAGTCTGTCAAGTCCTTCTTCCAAAAAGCCTTTCTGAAAGCAACCTTAGGATGGGAAAAGTTTATCATTTTGTACATCTGAAATGCTCACAGCTGTGCAACACAGTACAGTGCAGGTGCAGATTTGCATCACCATAAAAAGTGATGTTGCTGCCTCTCTTTTTGTGTAACCTTTGGAATTTTAAATGAAATGCCATCATGACGTTTTTCTTCTCATTTGACAGCCCTCTGCACTTTCTGACATCAGCCAAACAAGCAGCAAGGAAGTATGTGGAAAACGTTTTCTTTAAGTTTTCTGAAGAAACTTACAGCCCAATTTATTTCATAAAATAATTCTATATTCAGGTACCATGGTAGGTACCTGGTAGGACTGGCATGTACATATCTAAAACTATTTAACCAAAGAAAATTAAGCTGCAGGCAGATTTTTGGGTATTCTTATCACCTGCTTACATTCCACTTTTAAGTTATAGGCTTGACACTAGGAAGAAAACAGTGTGCCGAGGTGCACATGCCTTGCTTCTGTTTACAGTAATAAAGCCGTGTACCAACAACAGCCTTCACAGTGAGACTATAAGAAGTAGCATTCTCAGATCGAAGAAAACATCACTAGCAGTTATTGATGTTATTTTTTTTTAGAGTTTTTTTTCAAAAACTTTCTTTTTAAAATTGAAAGTATTGGCCATAGGTTATTACTGTATGGAAATATTTGCTTCTAATATAAACATACTGAATTCTTTGCTTTGCAATCAGTTAAAGCTCACACTGAAATAAATTACTGTTTTGCTCCATATCACCCTTCTTAATTCACCATATAATTATTGAGAGTGTATTTTATTTCTGTAATGTTCTTCCTTTTCTTCTGTGTTTCTTAAATCAGTTAAAATCTGTTGTTTCAGATATAGATGGAAACATCTTGAGGAACACTTGATCTGTTTAACAATTTAGTCTTTACACCTATTTAGAAATAATGACCCATTTACTTTCATAGCAGCTTGTCTTTCAATTGCCTAGAATTTTGAGAGGAGACTGTTTTAAGATGCCTGACTTAAAGATATACAAAAGATTTAGGATTCTTGTTTGAAAAAATGTACTGTTATACTGATTACCCCACACAAGAAGCGTTCATCCAGATAGTCAATCTGTAAGTGTGGTTCAATAAGCTATTTTTCTCATAGCTGAATTTCCTCAGCCTAAGGGAATGTGCAGTTATTAGAAGATACCATCACATAAGTTTGTGCAGGTTTCACATGCACTGAAATTAAAAACAGTTGGTCAAAATAATTACAAACAGAAATAGATTTTTTTTCCTCTGAAAACTGTAGAGAACAGGATTTGCATGCTATAGAAAGAAAAAGTATTTGCCTGCCTTAATCAAGGAAGGAAATGTTAAAACCAGGGAAATACCATCATTTGGTTAGTCTTAGCTGGTAAAGAGTTCTAGTCTGCTTCTGTAGAGATCCTTCTGACCTAGTATTTCACTGAGCTTTTCCTACTTTCAAAATCATTTGATAAGAAACCTAAAATGCCTGTAAGCACTGAAAAGCACTTGTCAAATACAGCTCTTGAGTCATTCCAACTCCTTCCTTATGTAATCAGATGCAAAAGTAATATTTACGGTAAGTAAAGAAGAACAGTTGTTGTCATGGGTACTACAAAGTTGTGATGGTGGCACCAAGTGTGCTGTGAAATTCATTCAGAGCTTCTGAATCCTCAGATTTTTTTATGATCTTGTCAAGTTTCTTCTTTGTATAGCATTTCTTTCAAGCTGCGTAGACTCATTATAAAATAACATCATCCCAAGCTGTGTAATTAAGATTTGCACTTGCCATGCCGAGCTGCCAAAGCAATCAGTGGAATCCTGGGTGTTTGACTTCAGGCAAAGAAAGTTGTATCGTATTTTGTTAAAAAGGCAAGATTGGTAGAGTGGATCTTTCTAGAACCAATAGTTTTTATATCTTAAAGCTACGAAATCTGGAAAAGGATCCTGGAAAAAGAGAGGGGAAAGGTTTTGCAAATTGTTAGTTGCAAAGACTGTTGTTGTTTTAAAGTTATTTCCCTACCTCAGAGTTTATAGAGGGTTCCCCACAGAGATGCTGGAGCAACAGAGCATGATGTCACAGCTGGTTCTTTGTTGAGGTGTCATCTTGGATACTTGATAAACAGTGCTCCTCCCAGATCACATCATCTGGTGTCAAGTTCTTTTTATAGTTGCAAATAATGTTTTATAAGAGTTCACCTTAGCACTTTGGAAAACTCTCGTATATAGGAGCTATCTAGGTTAATATGTCTGCAGATATTTTGTCTCTCAGAGCAGTCTATTGATAGGGCCTGCTTTTTTTTAAAGCTCACTTTTTTCTTTTTGCTGGGTATTAGCATTTTGGTTCTTTCACAATATCTTTTTTTGTAAATATCAGAAGGAAAAAAAATAATGCCCAGTGATGTGAGCACTCTGACAACCAAGAATGATCTAGGAAATGTCAACAAAAGGCTAGAAATAAGTCAGCCATCTCTGTGCAGAGTAATTAAACCCTTCTTGCTGATAATGTTCTTCTCTTGTACTTTCATTATTTCATTATCATCTGATAGGTATTTTATCCTATGCAGTCTTTTCTTTTTTTCAGGAGATTTCTCCCCACTTCTTTGGTGCCTTTAATCTAGTAGGTTTTTTTTCTTAAAATTGCTGCTCTGCCACTTAGCACTCATTTTCCTATCTGAACCACACATAAACCCTCACTTCCTAATTTTTGCAACGTACTGATGCCTCTTTACTTCAGATACAAATGTATGTGAATTACAGAATCACAGCATCACAGAATCATCTTAGTTGGAAAAGACCTTGAAGATCATCAAGTCCAACCATAACGTAAATCCACCAAACAGAACCTAATCTATCTGTTCAGAGCTTAAATCATGTCCCTAAGCACCACATCTATATTTCTTTTAAACAATTCCAGGATGGTGACTACACCACCTCTGTGGGCAGCCTGTTCCAGTGTCCAACCACTCTTTTGGTAAAGAAATTCTTTCTAATATCTAGTCTAAACCTCCCCTGGTACAACTTCAGGCCATTTCCTTTTGTCCTGTCATTATTCACTTGAGAGTGAAATTCTCTCCATTTGTATTCGTGTGAATAATAACAGCACCCTGCCAAAAAGAAAGTAAACTCATTGCCACGTGGTTGCTGTGGTGAGAGTAAAATAGGTCACTACAGTTTTAGGATTGATTTTGTGTCTTGACTCTTGAATGTGTCATCTAAAATAAAATTAAGTATAAAAAATAAATTAAATAAATGCAAACTAGGTATATAAAATTGGGGTCAGTGGAAGAAAACTTCAGACAAAAAGTAACTGGAAGCTCCTTTTGGTGGCTGATCTCCAAAAGGTGTTGGCTTGATCTCAAAGTGAATTGTCAGTGTATCTAGAAGAGAGGTGGGCACTCTCTGCTGCAAGTCTTGATACGAGTGTACTGTAGAGTCCCATGTCATTGGCCAGATGCTTTTGGAACCAAGCAGCTTATTGTCACTGGATATTGTCACAGATCTTGGGACACTGGCAAAATTATTTCTTCCATAAGAGAGAATAAAGCAAAAGCATGAGGCTTGTAAGAGTTTACTTACTTGTAATGTTTACTCTGTAAATGTTCCTACAGAAAAAAAAATCATCAAAATGTCTTTCTGTTTGTTTCATAATATGTTATCTTTTGCTGAGCAGGAACATTGTGAAAATGGTTCCCATAGAGAAGGGGGAAGAAGTTAAGCAGTTCTTTGCTCAAAAACTACATTTTGTCTTTTATTTTTGCAACAGGAATTTCAGCTTTTTGCCTAAAAGCTACTGATCTACAAAACAAAACTATTCAATTCAGGTTTTGTAAGAAGAGGTTTGTAACTGAATGAGAAACTGAAAGTAATAAACCCTGGATTGAGTTAGCTGTCTCCATGGAAAGGCTGTCTAGAATGTGAGGTCCAAACCAGTGCAGTATAATACCTCCAGTATATTCTATAATTAAGTGGAATAATAATAATAATTATGGAAGTATTATTATTACGGGTGGCCTAAAATACACTGTTAAATATACTTATATAGTAAATATAACAGTTGCATCTTGGTAGGCATGTCATATCATAAAGTAATTCTTAACAGCTTTTTCAGAAAACCATTTACAAAAGCTGACTGCCCTTTTAATATGAAATTTCCTATGGCTCCTCTCCACACAAACCATTAATTTTCTTGATATTTTAAGTCTATTTGACATCATTATTAGCTTTCAATTTGGACCCATGACAATGAACAGCTGAACTTTCCTCTATTTACCTGCTTCACGAGAGATTACATTTTGGATAAAAGCATTACTTTAAGTAGGCTAGTCTTCTGACATATTATTAAGAATTATCGACTTACCTGATTAGTCAAAAGAGTCTTGAAGCCAAGCTGGATCCAAGCACTGTGCATGTAGAATGATGTGTATATATGAAACTGAATTCAGAGTTGGACTTTGGATGGGATTCTCAGAAGATCTTAGCTGATCTAAGAGGACTAGTGTCACTGGGACTTCTGGGGTTTTGCTTTTAACTCTTACAGGTGCTTTAAAAAAATCTTTCTGTCATTGCTATGGGCCACATGAAATACTTGTATTTGAATAAGAGCAAAAAATCCAAACGTGGTCTAAATAAAAATTTTCAGCATAGATGTACTGCCTTTTCTTTTGGACAAAGTAAAGAGAAGATCAGCTAATAGCTGTGTTTTATATTGCCATTGCAGAAGCTAACTTTTTGCTTCTTGGTGTAAATATGCCTGTGATCTAACTTGACTTCCTAAATGAGCGTTAGTGTTGTGCTGAAAATGAAAGAAATAGCAAATTATTTTGAAATATTACAATAATGGATTTATGTCTTTCAGGTGGATTTAGTTTTAGACAGATGACTCAGGAAACTGAAATGTTCTGTTTCAATCCACAGCTCTCCTTTAGCTCCTGTTAACTTGGTTTGTGTCTGTCCAGAGATCTGATTCCTTTGCATGAGAATATATCTGTTTTACCTCTGAATTCTTCCACTGATAAATAGAATAATAATGCTTATTTTGTCTTACTTGGCAGGAGTTATGCCATATAGGCATATATATTCTAGAAGTTAGATTTCAGTAATCCCTGTATTTCACACAGGATACTCAGTAGCTGGTGATGACTTCCAAAAGGCACTGACCAGAGCCTGGTAGAAAATGGTGGCCATGCTGTGAAAGCTGCTGTATCTTAGTAGCCATATGCATCAACAGCTACACTTGTGGTAGAAGTAAAAAACTGCTCAAAATCTCTTTAAGGAAATATTCTTGGGGTGGTAGGGTGAACAATTACAGAAGTGTGATTATAATTTACAGATGTATTTTACAGGATGAGACTGTAAGTACAACTGTGTAAGGCAATATGAGGCTGATTGTCTCTCCAGCAGCACTGCTTGTCTTTGGTAGGGTATCTATCCCAAGTAGATACTAATGTCTTAAACTTCTACCTAAAATAGTGTATGTAATTTCAGATAAAGCTTACTAAAGGGGAAGGAAGGAAGGAAGGAGGAAAGGGAAGAGGAAAGGGAAGGCAAAGAGAAGGAGAAAGGGAAGGGGAGGAAAGGGGACAAGAGAGGAAGGAGATTTCATAGTAGGATAGAATAGAAAATAGATTTCCCCTAAAATATACTGTCAGTCTGTAAATTTAAGTGAAGCAAAAAAATAGCAACCAAACCAAAGAAAAAAAAGGCGAAACAGGCAGAGAGGAAAGGGACAAGTTTAATAATAGAAGAAAAATACAGATATTGACAGTGGAAAATAGATAGAAAGGAGATCTCCAAAGGATTACAATATTGCTACTTTCTATTTCCAGGTAAATGCTTGTAACTAGTTTGTGAGGTTTCCTCACTTTTTTAAAATAACTTTATTTTTTTTCCAATATCATTCTAAATTTTAAGAGGGAGGTGGATTCCTTGTTTTTGTTTTTTTTTAACACAGTTAGTATCCCGATCCAGAATTTAAAGGCAAGAGTAGGATTTTGGAGGCCCAAAATTCAAAGGAGTAATTTTTTATTGGCTTGATTAGAGTTTTATTCCAGTCTGCTTTCTGCATGTGCAACCAACTGCATTCTTCTCTAACTTTGGGTGCAGATGGAGTTACCATCATGGGGCCAAACTAAGGAGATTTTGTTTGTAGTGGGGAATGTTTTCTTCATCAAGGTAGACAGTTCTACTAAAATTCCTGTGATATAAAATATCCATAATCTGGTCTGTACCTAGTTGGATGGTGATTTAAAGAAATATATCAACAGATTCTCTCACCTTTATCCATGGAGTGATACTTTCATCTTTAGCTTCACACTTGGAGTGAATTTTGTTACCCTTAGTAATGTGAAGCAACGCCTTGTTTCAGACCTAGCACCACTGATGTTAGCAGGACTGCTTACTGAAAACCATGTTAAACCATTGAAATACAGTTCCTTGATTTCAGCAAGACTGTGTATTCACTGCACAGTTATACAGTAGGTTTCCAGACCACAAACTCTCAAGACTTTTCTACAGTAGCAGTATTTTAATCCTTAGTCCCCAATATAACAAGTAAAAGATGAAAGTATAAGACCAGAGTAAAAAGACTTGTAAAGGGAAGAAGCACCATAAAGCCCCAAGTGAAAATAATAAAATGTGTAGGAGAGACCAGTAGGAAGATATGGTCATATTTATTATTTACTGTTAAGTGCTAATTTCTGCAGCATCTACTACTCTGGTTGCAAGAATCAGTACTCTTGAATTATACGTATCCGTTCAGTTCTCAGTCACTGTGCTTTCATAAGAAACTATTGCACTCCATTGCAGCTGCAAAACCTAACTCACCTCCCTGGTGGTTCCATAATTTTGACTTACTGCTCTCTGTTTTAATTGCTGGATTCAAAGCAAACTTTGGCTAAAAATATGTCTGCACTTGGGATGTTAAATTTCCCCAAAATAGGAAATCTTTAATAATTTTCCCAGCTGCCTTTCCACCTCTTTTAGTCTCCAGAACACTCCCACATCTCTTATAGCACATTCTCTGTGAAATCACAGAGGCAATTAATGATTTTGGATCACAGCTGATCCACATAGCTTGCAAACTAAGGCCCTGACCGACCAATCAGATTCCTGTGGAAGGACCTTTGAGCCAGGACAGATTCTGGCTAAATTCAGTGGGGCTCCATGCAGGCCAAAGGTCTATCCAGTTGTGCTCTGCTTGTGATCAGTCAGTCTAATACTGTATCTATTTTATGCTATGCTACTAATATATATTCCTATTTATATCATTCAATAAGGCACTTCCTTTAAAAAAAAAAAAGTCCTCAAGTCCCTAGTCATTAGAACATAATTGGGGAGGGAGGCAGAAAGCAAGCTCTTCTCTATTAATTTGACATGCCAGGAATATTGCTTACTGTTGTTTCTGCTGTAGTCATCCTGAAGCAAAAACCTAGTGTCCAGCTTGCTTAATACAATCGTATCTAGTAATTTCAGGGTGTTACGTGAATAAAGCATCTGATGATAGGCCTAAATGTGCTACAATTTGTATCTATTTTCATTCCTTAAAAATATTAAAATATTTTGGACCCAGATCTGAGGTGATACATCTGACATAATTAAGCTAAGAAATACAATTGGTGCTGCTTGTGTGCCAGGTTACCACTGCAAACCATTGATTGCAAGCAAAATGGACACTAAGTTTCAGCTGTGAGGTTTACTCTGCAATAGTTGATGGCTTCCACACCTGTGCAATGACGCCGGCTTTCTTTGCTGAAAATTTTGGCCTCGGAGCAGTAAACAAAGAGGATGTGGTGGTTTCTGGCTTAGAAAATGCAGAGTAGCCTGTAGGTGAATATGATTCATTTACTGGGACAGAGGCATTTGACTGGAACGAAGGTTGTGTACTGTAGGCTGGCACGGAGTACACTGAAGATGGCCGGGTGTTAGTAGGAGAGCCAGCACTAGGTGGTCTTAAAGGTAGAGCTTGCTTTGAAGTGGACAGCTTTGATGTCTGCTTATTAGCAAGGCTTTCCTTAGTATTAGGAGGCTGAAAAGTAAATAAAGATGCATCGAGTTGATACGGTTGATGTTTCATAATATCCAAAGCATTGAGACCTTTCTTAGGTTTTCTTTTTGTATTTTTGGTAGCAGCAGTGGACTTAGCAGAGGACTTGGTAGCAGCAGGAGGATAAGATGGGCAGAGGATGGGATTGTAAGCAACAGGTGGAGGTGCTCGGACATTAGAAGAGTATTTCCAGGAAGCTGGTAAAGATGGAGTTGGAGATGAGGCTCGTGCTATGTTTGCCTGCACAGTCTCTGAATCTACCACGTACTTCTCCATTCGAGAGTGCCTTCTGGCAAATAACTGTGCTCCTTTTCCGCTCATAGCTGGTGGCATCTCAAAGGGTGTCTTTGTTTCTCCAGCACTTGGTGAGACTGGCGTTGTCTTGGGTGTATGGTTTGGACTTGCTAAGGTTGCCTGAGGCCCTTTGAAAGGACCGGCTAGGTTGAGAGTACTTGGGGGATGGGCAGGAGAATGAGGATAGTGTGGAGATTTGGGTGGCGCAGGATATGCTGCCTGAGGGGAAGCCGGTGCTGGGAAAGAAGGAGCTTTATTCGGAGTTGCAGCTGAAGGTGACCAAACTGGTGAAACTGGAGTACCAGAAGTAGGAGAGACCTTGAGTGAAGGTTTTGGAGCAACGGGAGGAGGGGCCTTTTGTTTAGATGCTTGACTCTGCATGAAATTGCAAGCTTCTGCTCCCAAACTGAGGTAGTCTTCTTCAGGTCCTGATTCAAAACCAGCTCCAGTACCTTTTTTGCCCTCTGCACTGTGTACAAGGGACAACAGGGCAGGATTAGGACTTACTTTGGGTGCTTCTTTGAAAGAGAACATAGGTTTTGAAGTGCTTCTTCTCTTTGCCTCCTGCAGTATCCCAGTTCTTTTGGCTGGCACTGCAATCCTTTCATCTCTGGATGCTATGTGTTCTGTTGGCTCAGTAGGTGACCACACAGCTGGGGCAGGTCTGTTGGTGACAGGAGCTGAAACAGGTCTGTAGAAGGCCTCAGGTGGTGGGCTAATAGAGCAGTAAGGAGGTGGTGCTGGTATATCTGAAAGAGGACTAGTGATATTTCTGATGGGTGAAAATGGTGCCGCTGCTCGGTTTTGAACCCCAGGAGAGAAAGGTTTAGCTGTTTTATTCAAAGATGCTGCTTTCTGAGCATCAGAGGGATGAAAAGAGAGGTTTGTGTCTGGTGCTAAGCCAAAGCCATTTTGTTGTACCATTTTGCTATGATTCTGGCTCACTTCTGTGTAGCTTTTGCTCACACAGGTCTGCTGTCTTGACATTTCTTCCTCTTTTGTTTGATTGACTGAAGAGCTTACTTTCTGGAAGTTCTCTGACACGGTGGTTTCCGTGCGTTCCTCTGTATGCACCGTGCGTGCCTTCATCTCCTCTTGCTCAGCGGTGATCTGATCCATCCTCTGCCGCCTCTTGGCAAACATGAGGGCGCCTTTACCTGTGCTCTCGGGAAGCGTCTGCATCTCGTCTCCACTTTTTGTCTTCTTTTCAACCTCAAGTATACCACTGTCCCAGTCAAACGTCACAATCTTACCGTCTTTGTCAACGTCAGAGAAGAAATCTTCATCTATTTCTGACTCACTCGTTGCCAGCAAACTCACTTCAAAAGTGTTTTCTTTGTCCCCTTCTTCGCCTTCACCTTCTTCACCCTCGTCTTCGTCACGTTCTAACTCCCCAGTACCGTAGCTAACTAAAGTATATTTCCTTGCCCTTTGACGGCGCTTCTTGAACATCAACACCCCCTTGGAGTTGGGGTTGGGGGCTGCTGTCAGCAGCAATGCAATACTTTTACATTTAGATTTGGCTTCTTTCACCTGCTTCTCTGACAGGCTCTCACTTCGCCGGAGCCCTATGGAAAAAGTTGAAGTGCACATTTAATTGCAAGCAGCCTGCGAAAGTACAAGACTAACAACAAATAGTTCTGCCTTTATCTATATGGAACTTTACCTACTGTCCTCTCCCCACATATTAAAACATTTATTTTCTTTTGTATGGAGAGGTCATTATTCTGAAACATTTCCCCACAACATCAACTGTGTTGTAAATTTCATGCCCAGCATTGCTCATAGTCACACCCATTGAAATGCAAAGGCTCTACATCACCTTCTTTAGGACTTTCTTAGTTCTACAGGAACATTACATGTGTCTTTATTTTCAGCATTTTTTATTTTTATTCCCATAAGAAGTCTTAGCAGCAACAGGCAGATGGTATTTTCTCATTTTTTAAATTTCTATGGTCTGATATTTACCAAGTGTTTGACCACAGTTCCTAGGGTTGCAGCAGACATTCCAAGCCAGCCAGGCCCATAATTGCTTCGTATCTGCGACCAAATGAAGCTGAGTATTTTCTGTCTGGCAATGCAGACAGAATTGCCACTTATGTGTTCATTTTATTCATATGCATTATAAAATGTGTATAGTTGAAAAAAGTCAGTATGCTTCTATGTATTAGCTATTTAAAAGCAACTATATGTCTAAAAAGGCATAGACAGAAGCCAGTAGCATTAGGTTTCAGCCCTTTGGAAGGCATGGGAGTTTGGCCATGGTACTCAGTGAAAGCAGGTTTCAGTATTTTAACACGTGTTACTTACCTGAAACTTAATTCAATATTATATGGGATATTACAGGTCCAGAATATTTAATTTTTTTAATGCAGCAAGAATGAATACACATTTAAGAAGTTAACGGACGAGGCTCAACTAACTTCTCAAGAGTATTAATTAGCATATATCAATAATAAATATTTCTTAAAGCATAAAGTATTAGTTTTCATCAAGTCATGTGGAACAGGAATAGATGCAGCTGTAAAGCCAATAAATGCACTGTACACAAGGACTGTGTCCTTCTTACGTGACATGGAGCACGTGCCTCCTGGGGCAAGGCTAGTCAGGTGGTGTTCCTGTTTGTTTCCCACCCATATGTTCTACCACTGCATCTGTTGAATGACAGCCTCGATAGCTCCTCCCTTTAAAAAATCTAGAATTTAAAGCTGTTCCTGCCTAAATGAATGGTCCATTTCAGCTTAGCTTCAAAAGGAAAAAGTGTGCCTCTGATATATGAAAATACAACAGTATATTATTTAGTGTCTTTTACTGGTGCAAATAAAGGAAACTCATTGAAGAAAGCCATGTGATTTTTTTTTTGTATTAGTGATCCTCTTAGCCATGTCAGTAGATGGAGTCTGATACTTCTCCTATTAAAGACAATTGGAGATTTGCCATTATGCTAGATGACAGCATGACTGGACCAATGGTTCTCATGAGAACCTATAAAAGAGAAAAGAGCATGGCACTTGAACCAGCAACTTGTCATATTTTATTTTGAGAGGGCCCAATCACATCCTTGCCTCAGTCCTTTGACAGCCCTAATGCTTACAATAGTCACTGAACACATTTTCAAAAAGTATGGGTTTAGTGTTCAGACAGGAACGGTCACCCTTCAGCATGTAAGTTCTACACTTTCAAATAAGCTACTTGCATCAGCAATAGGTGTTTTTCTAGGAAGGCAATTCAGCAGGTACCTCTTCTGTTCTCTGGAAAGAAAAACCTGAAAATTTTCATTTTGCTAGCATATTTTTTCTTAATTAATCTGAATAGTTACTTAATCAATAGTTCCAAAAGATGGCAGAAGAAATGTAACCTGCTCAGGTAAATACAATCTTTACTATTTGCAGAGGAAATTTCTACTAAAGAGGTCAAACGTCTATAATAAATGTTTCTCTCTAGTTCAGAGTTAAATGCTGCATTAGAACTTCTAATGTTACAAAAACCACGCATGATATTTGCTGCACACAGATTATTCCCCTGTGCTTGGCAATTTGTTTGCTCTACTGTGTAGATAGGATTGTAGGAAAAAAAAAAAAAAAAAGCATACACTTTTATAGATTAAACCAGTGTTCCCTGAGGATAATCACCTGCCACTAGATTAGAAGGAATTGAGGTTGTCATAGTTGAGATGGGAGAAAGACAGAATCTATGTCTGACTTGGAAGCAGAGTTTATAATATAATCTGTAGTTCATTCTTTGTACTTTTGCCTTATTAGAGAGGCACTGCAAGTAATTCTCTAAGAAAGGGAGCCACAGTCCTACAGTTGGCTCTAACTTTGCAGCCAAAATGTAAAGCATGTGCACTTTTCTTTTATACTTCATTTAATATGCCAAGAATATGTGGATTGCATACAGACACTTAGGCATAAGTAACTGTTTAATCCACTTGCCAATAAGATACAAATGGTTATCATGCTAAAAATATGCTTACAGAGGAATTAGCAGTGGGTTAGCAGACTAATTCCAACACTGCATATGAAATAGCTTGTTGTTACAGTATATCACTGCACACATTCAAGCACCTTTGACATACTGCTACTAGATCCCCAGACAGGATTCTTAACATTGTTGGGAAAGAGCAAGCAACCAATAGAAAGGTCCCAAATGAATAAAATAATAAACAAATAAATAGATAAACAAGCAAACAGTATGTATCTACACTTAATTAATATTGGATCCAATAGTGAGTTTACTTTCCTATAAATTTCTTGGACACATTTTGAAGCTGACCTCTGGGCATGGGAGTCAGAAGAAATAGCATGTTCACTTTACAGTCTAGAGAAGTCAGACAAAACTGAAAGGATCATGTAACAGTTACACACATGCTAGTGTCTGTCAAATTCTCTTCTGCGGGCAACATCAAGCTTTTCTACTAGCCTTTTTTATTAACTTTTAAGAGCAGCAGCATGGCTTTGATTTTAGATGATGCAAATGACAACACAAAGTTTTTGCTATAAAAGGAGAAATCCACAGGATTCCCTGAGACATGTGCAAGCAACTTGCTTTTTTTGTTAATATTCTACAGATTGTCTCTGAAGATACATTACAAGACAAGCGGAATTCAGCCCTTTTTGGAGATGTAAGTATTTTTAGTTGGACAAAGTCTTGAGTTAATTTCAAAGTGGAAGTCTGCTAGGCAAAGCTATTCAGCACAGTTAAGGCATGGGTATACTCTTGGCTCATCACCAGGAGCATTGTATTACCCTGAAAATTATATAAAGCAAGAACAGAAACATTATTTAAAAGAAAAAGACAGAGGGGAAGCCAGAAAGGTGCAGAAAAAAAAGTCTATAAACATTTTTTCCTAATGCAATCAATATCCTGAAATTATGTTTAAGGTTTCAAAAGATACCCTCAGGCAGTGCAAATGACTAAATGGGACATACTTACTTGCGTGCCTCGCCCGGTGCTTGAGAGGTTTGTGATCCCTTTCTGGGTGCTGGTTGTCTTCTCCCTGCTCTGTGCCTTCTGATGAGATTGCAAAGGAGAGGAGGGAAGGAGGTGCTTCTGACTGCCCTCCTTCCACTTGAGAATCAACACACCCCCTTTCAGCTAGAGACCTGGGTGCTTCCTTCTCTCTGTCTGAACAGTCTAGGATCACCTCCACCCTGGGGAGAGATGGAGCTGCACCTTGGATCGTCTTGACCTCTTTGCCACTAGAAAACTGGACGACTTTGCTTGACCACTGGATGTTGCCCTCTTTCATGCCCAGAGGAAGTGCAATCACAGGGCTAGTCCTGTCTTGTTGTATGCTGAGTCCTGTTCCTGATGAGGGGCATTTTTCTTCCCCTAAGACAGTCACAGCAGGAGCATGGGTGCCCTTGTGCACATCATTTGAGAGGGACAACTGCAGCTCAACCATAGTACCTGACCTTCTTTCTTCTATGTTCCCTCTGAAAGCTGCATCATCTGTAACGAGCACTTTAGGAATAATTCTGTGGCTTTGTGTGGTCTGTTGTTTCGTTTCAGAAAAGTGTATGTTGCTTTCTCCTGCTCTCTGGTGAGTCTCACTGTATATCTCTGTGATGCATAAATCTCCATGGGGTATCTCTTTCGCTGTGTTAATTTGCAGTGTGGTGCTCTCTCTGTAGTCCTCATTTTTTCTGTTATCATGCTTGCCATTTTCTCTTCCAGCACTCAAAGTTTCATTTATTCCGATGGAGGATCTGCACATACATAAACAAGTAATTCAAGAAATTAAGCTGCTTTAAGTACAGTTACAAAAGTTACAATTTTTGTACAGTATTTTTTCCCCTATGTTAATTGTGGTACCTACTAGCAGATCCACTTAAGTAGAAGAATTTTCCTAGAATGTACAGATCTTAAACTGAAGCATCTTTGTATCTTTCAGAATTCTTCAACTAAACACTTCATTAAGAGGGAAGTTCCACTACTGCTGTAGAACTGTGATCTTACTACCATCCTTCTGCAGTGTTGAATTATATCATTCCTAGCATCAGTATGCTTTCACAGACACATTCCTGTTACAATGTTTCCAGGAAAATGCTTCTGAGAATTCTGGGACAATATTTCTTCATATTCCGTATGTGCATGAGAAAATTAACTTTGCATGACACCAGAAAAGGGGTTAATCTTTGGCTCTGTGGCTACTACTGCAACTGTTTTAGGCACTATCTTCACATATAGTTCCTGTCCCAGATAGTTTACTCTCTAAGGAATGGATCAGTACTGAGTGAGAATCAGAGGGAGGGGAATGAATACTTAACATACATACTCAGAGACTTCCCATGAGGATCATAATCCTTATATATCATGGAGTAATTAAAACATTCTGGGCCTGTTCTAGTGATCCAGTGAAAAGGGATAATGAACCCATACAATATTTCCTAGTTATTAAAAATTATGTATTTCTAACTGACAAATGCTATTTTGACTTCTTGAAGCTTCAATACCTCAGTGTAGCTCCCTTTCATAAACTATTCATTCCTCTGGTCCAGTTAGGCTGTTTTACTGGTGTTAGGAATCTACTGTACTCTCTAGCTTCTTTTGGTACTCTGGGCCATACTGACTACTATTTGAGAAGAAACCTCTTCTCTACAGCAAGTACAGCATGTTAATTAAGGCTTTCTGTTGAATAGAAGGTAACAAAGCACTTTTTCAAATGAGAGGTGTGGTAGGTACCCTCAGTAAAGTATTAATATAAAGTATCATGGAGATTTCTGAAGTCAAAAGTGGTGTTCTGGAACGTTGGAACCCCCTACAAAGAAAGGCTGGAAGAACCGAAAGAAGGAATAAATCTGTCAGTGCACTGAAGAAACTTCAATATCACTTGCTTTTCTAGCCATGCAGCATACTGTTCTTAGCAGTCTGCATCTGCCTCAAATAGCACATAATGTATAACATCCATTAAATCACATATGGAGCTACATAAAGGTCAGACAGATTTTTAATTTAGGGAGCTCCTTATGAGTGCTGCTGGACTCCATCGTAATATGCTATTTGAACGATCAATTGTATTGCTCATAAGTACAGATATAGTGCAGAAATCTGTAAACATTTCCTTGTAAAATAAGAGACTGGGGACTGGGCCAGCTAAATGTTAACCTTTATTAGTAGGTGAATGATTGTGTGTATGTGTGAGAGAGAAAGATTTCCGCCTTAAAAGGTCCTTAATACTTATGGATATACTTCTACTCTAAATAGACATAAGTGTGTATCCATGTGTCAAGAGGCAGAATAGTGGTTCTGATCTCTTTTGTTGTTATTTGAGATTCTGTTTTGTCAAATTAGTGCTTTTGTTTCAGGTCTTTCCAGCTCACTGCAGGAACAACACCCCTGGTGTAATTCCAGGAAGGAAGCAGAACTCATGGAGTCAGCACGGCAGGGTTTGTCTCCAAGTCATGTTTTACTCCCTACATGGTGCATTTCACTCTGGTATGCACTGAGCGCACTCCCTACTTCCCCTAGAAATTGTCTTTCTGGGCTCAGCAGTAGCCCAAGAGCTGCTAACACTGATGTGAGAAGGGCAGGGTAGCATTTCTGTTTCTGTCCCCACTCTTGTTTCCTGGATACATCTGTTCAGCATTTGTTGGGAAGGTCAGTAAGATGCTCCCCCACATGGCATCTGGAGATTGCCTGCCCTGCAGGGCATCTCTTTCCTCTGATCCTGTAAACCAAAGATTTTGTGGGCACTGCTGGTCTGTAACTGTGGTTTACAGGGGAATGGGAAAACCTTCTGTAGACATCAAAGGCCAAGCACCATTTAAAAAACTACTTTAAAAACCTAATTTTCCTCCCAGTAAGCTTAATAAGAGCAGGATTAGGCCAACAGTTATGAAAATCTCATCTTTCATGCAGATAGTTTGGGAGCAAGGAGAAATATTTTTCCCTGCCAGCAAAAGATGCTTGGATCACCATTAGAATGCAGCTTAAATTTGGCATTATTTCCTCATGATTTCCAGCATTTTCTTGAGACATCTGCTAACCAGTGGGTACTCAGGAAAGGAAGGATTTGCTTCTCATTGCTCTCAGAGGATGATAAGACACTTCCTGAACAATCATTCTGGTAGTAGCTCTGAGAGGGGTACTATCCACAAAGGAGGTGGAAGGGGAGGAGAAGGATTTTGGTTCATTCTCCCATGCTCCGGAAGCTACTGACAGTAGGGGCTGGGAGTTGGGAGAGATGAGCGAATGAAAAGAAATTCAGATATTCTCACAGTGAATTCCTTTAGAACATTTTAGTCACTTCCAGAGTGTTGAGCAACTGCAATTTTCTTAAAATTTCTGACAGACATAGTCTCATTCCATGAAACACTGAATTGTGTGGTCTAAGTGCTCTGCTTTGCTTCTAAGTCTCAGGACACGTCTTGTTCACCATACATTCAAGCAGGGGCAATGGAGGAATGGAAGGAAGTGCTTTCACGTTCAGCTAGAGCATACTGTGGCTTTCAGGCCAACTGAAAAACCAGTTACAGAGCAGCAACAGGCAGGAGTCAAAGAATATGAAGCTATTTCTGTGGCTGCAAAGAAGACAGCTGGTTAGCCACAAATACAGTTTTTACAAGGGCAGTTCCAGTCCACATTAAGAACTGAAGACATAAGAATGCAGATACCACATGAGAGCATTCAAATGGTACACTGCTGAAC
>NW_009953484.1:1092657-1166005 GCF_000747805.2 Chaetura pelagica | reverse complement strand
AACCAGAAACAAGTGCTATGCAGTAAGCTGTAATTCTCAGCTATCAAAGTTCCCTTCATCTCACCACATTGATCCATTCAAAATGTCTGCTACAACTAAAATTAATACTCCTTGAGATCGTCTTGTTCTGAAGACACACTGTAACTTTGAACTGCTACACACTTCAGGAAGGTTCCTTTGCACAGTTTGCAGAAATCACAGAGGGATTTCACATGCTGTTTAAAGATTTCTGGTAATGAGACGTGTGCCTTTTTTGCATCAGAGTCCTTTCAGCCTTTGCAGTGGCACTGTTCTGTTAACTGTTGTGATGAATCCTGACCCCTCCTGTCTTCCTGGTCCTGCCTGTGGGAGAGCAGACACAAGGAACTGCAGTAGCTCAGGGGGGAGTAAAAATTCCTTACAAGGAGTGTGGAAGTCTCGGGTCTTTTCTTCCTCTTCCTATCCGCACTTAAGGCAATTCAGAGTTCATCTTGTCTGAATTCAAAAACTCTGGGGAGAAAGCGCTTACTGTAGGTGGTTCTGAACTCATTATTGCAAGTATTGAACTTCATGACAATTACAGAACAGTCATTGGAATAGACTGATGTGCAGTGAGCAGTACTGCTGGCTTGCTTGCAAATTTACATGAAGGTTCTCTTGTCTAAGAAACTCAAAAAACATTTTCAAAGAAAACTGAAATTCACTATCACTGTGTTGTAAATGGGGACGCTGAGACCCAGAGAGCTGTAAGTGACTTGCCCCACCTCATCTAGTGAAGTGTTAACAGCTACAGAAATAGAATTCGTTATTTCCAGACCCTCTCTCCCTCCAGACTACTAACACATTTTGCCACCCAAGAAGACCATTTGCCATGTCATCATCAAGCATATCTGTATAACACACTTTCTCCATCTATACAGCCTTTGCTTTGTGTAAGCCTCACTTCCCTATCTATGGGGAGTAACAACACTTCACTGCTTCAAAGGGGTGGAATAAATAATTGAACTGAAGACTCTGCAGAATGCAGATATGGTAGTGGACACCTTGTACATATTAAGAATACTTAATAAGAAATAAAATTGTTACATTTTGAGACTGTACTTTTTATACTGTCTAAATTGTGCTGTTAAAATTATATACATTAATTCCTTCCATCAGGTATTCTGACTTCCCTCCCTTTGCCACAGAGACAAGCAGACTTGCAGACATTTATAAGACTCACAAGTTCACAGTTGAAGTCTGCAAAATGAGTGCATTCAAAACCAGTGTTTTCCATGTGGTTCACTGAACAGAACTGCACCAAAGCATTGTGAACATTCCTGTACCTTTTGATAAGCATCTGCAGGACGTCAGTCAAGCTTTCCATCAGAACAATAACTTCAGCATAGGTTAAGTCTCCACAAGGCTTGCCATTGATAGACACCACCTCATCTCCCTCACACAGTCCAGCTTTAGCTGCTTTGCTCTTGCTGCGAACCTACAATGAGTCAAAAGCAAAATCCAGATTGCACCGTTAATGTTCATTTGAAAACAGCAGCAAACATGTCCTCAACTTCCATCTGTACAGAAGAAAAATGATCAGATCATCAATTTCTAGTAACACAAATTAATAATTTGTCCCAGTTGATGTTAATGCTGTTCTGCTCACTATTAAAAAATACAAAAACCTCTGCTTTACCAAATTTGTGAGCCAGATGTCAACAGGATGGAATTTATTTTAAAAGCACGGAGACATAGAATTTTGGGACAACAATTACTTGATCACTTTTGCAGAAATGCAAAAAATCTCATTAGTTTCTACCAAAATGAAAGACTGCTAGAACTGAAATCTACACAAAGATTTTAAAATAAGGTGTATAACTTTAAGCTCCTCTTGGCAGAATGTCCATATCTACATGCTCTTAGATCTGCAGGTATACAGCCTTCTGGTAATGCTGGACACTTTTCCTTAGATGCCCAGCTGTAGGTTTAGTTGCCAAACTACAAACATCTGAATTGCTGGAAATCCTAAATCCATGTTTAGTCATCTGAGTAAGTGCTCTGATTTATTAAAGTTATAAGATGCCTGTTATGGTTTAACCTTCCCCGTTAAGTACTCATTCAAGGATCTTATGCAGCTCTGTCTTTGCTGTTTCAATTCTTTTTCCACTGGCAGCATGTTGTAACTTATCATAGTCTTTGTATAACAAAACCTAGAGAGCTTTAACACCACTCAAGGTATGCCATACAGTTGACTGCTATTTTTAAAGTACATATTTGGCAAACGGTATGTTATATTAAACAGGATGCTTGCAAGAGTCTATTTTAGAATGACACATACACATAAAAGGGCTCTCCTTGGGTTCTTTGCTGTAAATCTTTTGCCTGTTGGTGTGAGTACTTTGGCCTCATACAATATTCAGTTGTAGGGTCGATACGTTATCTTTATTAATTCTTATAGCATTTCCTTAAACATTTTTAAAGAAGTAGTGTAGTTTTACTACACTCACAGCAGCAGAGTCAGTCCCCAGTGACTGCAGAAAAGTTATGATATACACCAAATTTGAAGGTGCAGCTGTCCCACAGACCCATGGAATTATCCCAAATATACTGTCAGGCCACTGGGCTGGTATCTAAGATGCATTTTTGGAGGTAATTTTGAAAAATTTCTTGGAGTCAGGATGGTATGTGGAATAAAGAGTGAGAGTGCATTTTCTGTGTTGAGGCCATATATCTTTGTTGCTTCAATTTATACATACCCATATGTCATATTATGGCTTTTAGAGCAGTGAAGAAACAGAAGCCTGGTTCTACCTTTCAGAGTTAACATTTACAAATATGGAGTGGTATGCTGCTCTGTTTATCTCCCCTTAGGCAAGAGCATAAACATCCCTGTGCTTTGGGAAGAAATGACAGTTTAAACAGTGTTTGTGGACTAGGATTTGGTTTGAGGTTTTTTAATTGGTTTTGTTGTGTTGTGGGTTTTTTTAAGTAGGAGGGTATGCTATTAAAATTTTACAAGACATCTTAGGCCTGAATGTATAAATATTTAAAGTGGATGCTAGGAAGAGTTTAGAGTGACCCTTTTGTAAAAACATGTCAACAGCAATTATAGCAACGTTTGAACTCTGAACTAGCATAATGTGATACCTGGATTGTGAAAAGAAAATAGGTTTCTGATTCTTTATTGAGAGTCTGAGAATTTGGGGTAATTTCTGTCCGTTATAGCTGCTTCATGAGAGGAGCTGTTAACCATTCCTTACCATTTATGTCAAAAAGCAGTCGTGCAAATGTGCCATGTTAATAGGTCTACAGGAATTGTAGGCAGCTCAACCAGTTTCAGAATTTTTTAAACAGACTTCTTGGTAACATTCAACAAAAACAGTCAAGGACAGTGAATTTCCTTTTGAAGTTCTTGAGAGAGCCTCTCAGTCCATTTTGATGTCTTGTGAATTGTTGAAAGATCACAATTGTGAGATATTTGGACCTTCATACAAAAACTCAACCCCTTCTTTGACTGGTCACGCAGGAAAGAAATTACTGCTCACTCTAGTAGCATTTCAGTTTATATGCACATTAGAGCAAATTTCCTGTCAGCGTTGTATTTCCATATTTATTCACATAAATCAAACCGTAAATGTGATTTTGCCATTTCAGAATCACACTGCACATGCTGTACATATTAATGGATGTCCTGACTGTGTCAGCCTTTTCCGAGCCTCTCTACAGATGCACCTGTGCCTCCTAGATTTGAACAATGTCTATATAAAATCACCTTAAGTATTATCCTTTTTTAAATATATATATATGTTTCTGTTGGGAGAATAAAAGAGAGGGGAAAGCACTGACAGGTTGTACTGTAAATTACAGCAAAGGCAGTTTACAGTGTAAATTATAGCAGGTTGCTGCTAGGGTGGAAATATGTCATAATAATTAGTGCTGTTTTAGCTTCAGGATATCACCAGGTTACTGAGCAATATGTGGACCGCCTTGCCAGGCAAGCTGTAATTGTTTCTGATTTTGTTTATTTGTCTTTTCTGAAAAAACACCAAAATGAACAAATAATTTACTCATGTAAACCAAAAATTTTTTTCGATTTCTGGGGGTGGAAAAATAACAAAAACAGCAACAAATCCCAAAAGAACTCAACAAAAAGATTTGTGGATCTTCTGAGTAAAATATGTGGTTAGTGGATGGAAATTTTGGACAGTTTTCTTTCAAGGGAAGTAGTTTTGGCACAAGGCCTTTGACAATCCCACTGGGAAACAAAAGCTGCTTTGTTTAGCAGAAATACAATTTGGTCACACAGGGGAGAGTAAGAAACTTTATCCAGTTCTTAGGAACTTAAAGCAAGGCATAATTGTAAAGCAGATGAGATTCTTCCAAAAGCAGTGATTGCTCTTGCCCTATGTGGCAGCCCAGGCTTCCTCAGTTACTTGTTTCTGCTGTTTGCTTTGGGCTGGAGTTTTCTTTAGGAAGGCAAAGCATTATTTCCTGTAAAACTTGTGAATTGGATATCACTACTAGAAAAAGATGTTTGTAAGGATTTTCGTAGTTTTCAGTGTTTGCAATACTGGTGTAACACAACAAAGCTGAGGCTGTACTATGGGTGCTGAACCTGTCAAAGACACCAGCAGCTCCTGGGGCATACTGAAGTGGTTTTTAGCCCATTTTCCCCCCATACTGCCTGCATTTTATTTCTGCTCCCCCTCAATCAGGACTCTTCCTTTTTATTATTCAAATTATATGTCATGCACATAATTAAAATGCTTCTATTTTCTTCCAGTCACAATATTTCCAATGCAATGGCAATAGAAATATTAACTCAAAATTCCAACAGTTTTAAGGAAATTGTTGTACAAGGTGTATTGACATTGCAGCAGTACTGACTTTAGTCAATGCTATGCATGCTCTGCACATAAGGTATTTTAGGTTGCTGAATTTTTAACCATATTAAAGTGTCGTATATAAATAGTTGTACATAAAGACTTCAGTTTATTCTGAACCATTTGTTACAATATTCTCTAATATAAGGTGCTTAGATTGCTGTTACTAGAGGGTGTGAAGAGCAGTGCTGGATTACTTGGAGAATTTACCTGAAGTATATAATTTCTTTTTTGTTCCTAGATTACTCCTGTATCCAGAATTTCCCAAGGAGTGCCCCTTGCTGCTTAAAATGTCAAGTGCTGAGCAATTCCTCATATCCACAGAGATGTTAAACTTAGCCTGGATGACTTGCTGTTATCTGAAAACCATGGAGGGGTCAGGACCCATTTGTGAGCAGCCCAGCAGCAGCAGCACTGCTGCCTGGGACCAAAGGCTGTGGGGGCTGGTGGAAGGTTCTTCAACCACACACCTGGCACCTATTCACAATTAGCTGCTGCAACGAGGGACTGGGGGCGGTTCAGAGGCTCTTCAGGAGAGTCCAGAAAGACTGGGGTTGGAAACAGAGAGAGTAAAGTCTAAGTATGGTGCTGTAGTGGTGAGAGACTGCATCGCCAAGGCACAGGTATGTGGGGGGAAAAATATGAGGTAGTAACTTACTGGGGGTTGGTATTGGCTGTGGGACACTGCTGGGGCTGGAGTAGTTATGTGTGCCTGCAGCACATGGCATTTTCAGTCAATTTTGTGATCAGTGAGAGATGAATAAATTGAGGGATACACAGTGGCTGTGCTCATGCAAGCATGAGGTACAGAAGGGGTTGTGTGGAGAAAGCTAATCCTGAGTGCCCAGCCTTCATGCTGTGTATGCTGTCGTATTTACTTTAAACTGGCTCTAGTCTCCTTCTGTCTTCTGGAGACTCTGCCATGTAGCAGGTATTGATTTAACCTGAAAGCAGTTTAGTATGTACAACCCCAAATTGTTCCATGCTATGAAGTAACATAGGGTAAAGCAGAATAACAGAGAAACTTGCTTCAAAAAGTTTAATCCTGATGAAGCTAAAAAGCTGGAGTAGATGCACCTGTTACTTGTTGTGGCTGCAAGTGAATGCACAGACAGCAACTGGGGCTCAGCTTACCAGCTGATGATCTTGGTTGTGTGTCTGAGCCCTATGATAAGCAGATCAGAGAGCTGAGGTATGTTGAACCTGATAACAAGGTCAAAGAGTTGTAGTTTAAAGTGCGGCAAATGGGCTTAAGGACACTGCAGTCCTGGTTCTCCAATTGTGCGACTAAGAACTTGTTACGGTAATTTGTATTCTTACTTCTACTAGTGACTTTTGGGAAGTATGAGGTACATCTTATTCTGGTGTGCTGCTAGGAGTACACACCTGTATCTGGGATGTGTCTAAGTGATGTGCTTCAGATGTAGCCTGACTGAGCAATCAGGGTCAGTGATTGCTCAGCCTGACTGAGCAACCAATCTGAGAAAATGAGAACTCTGAGCATATGCAGAACCTATTTAGCCTAAACCTATATCTATTAAAGTAAGATTTATGTGACTTTAAATTATACATATATTTTCACAGTTACATTCTCAATTCAAAACAAGCATTCCATGAGTTATTCTCAAAGCTATTTAGTGATTATTTTTTTTTTCAGTTTGCCAGCAGCCAACAGAAAATATGGCCACTGAATGTAGTGGGAATGCACTTCCCTGCTATTTCAGGCCTTATGCTCATACAGGTAGAGTAGTTCACTTCAGTCATCTTCTCTAGAAGAGCCTATTCAGTTGAATATCCTATCTGATTCCTAAGGCCTGTGCTGAACTGTTGTATGGCCCTCAAGGCTTGTAGCCTGTTTCAGTGAACCTTATTTACACTTTTAAATCCTCAGTGTTAAGTCTTGAGTCTTTGATGACTGGTCTTGTGTTTTCTTATGATGAAACCTTGCCCAGAATAGCAGGGCTTACCAGGCAAATGGGACTTCTGTGGATCAGTTGTCTGTCTTTGTTATTGTTTACTACTTTAGTTATGTCAACTGCAAACTTTGTCATCAGTTACTTTGTTTTCTTTTAGCTGGATGATTAATCATGGTAAGAAAGGATGAAGGGTTCTTAACAAGGATATGTTCTTTGGCTACTATTATGCTCCTGTTGAATAATCATTTCCAATTTAAGGTTACCTTCTCAGACACAACAGGTTGTTGTTTTTTTTTACTACAATGGCAAACTGTGCCCTTAGATGTCTTGCAGTGAACTATATTCTGTTTAGAAAAAACCAATCTGTCTAGGCCTTCCTGTTATATAGAAATTGTGTAGTAAATTGTAATTCCATAAGCAGGTCCTATCTACCTGCCACCATATGTGATTTCTTCCATGTAACATTAAGATTTTTGTATTTCTCTTCTGGGATTGTATGACAGGTAACTGATTAAATTAGTGGGTTTTTAGTATGCAGAGGTATCTAAAGGCTTGTTTTAATTTGTTCCCCAGGTTATGGCATGTGATCCTTACACTTTGAAGCAGGGATACCTACCTAACTTGGAGGTAAGCACAGTTAAAACTTCTCACTTGGTCTTAGTACGTTATTTCACATTTGTAAGCACAAGGATCAGTTTTGTTTATTTGTATTGCAAACTGTTTCTGGATGCAGAAGTATCCTGTGAATGAAATGGCTGTTACAAGGTGGGATTTAGTTTTCCAGAGATAGTGATTCCCTTACTGTTGGAAGAAATACGATTCTATGCATAGAAGAGGATGCCTGGTTTCTTAGATATAACTATTTTACTGCAGTGTCAGAGTGATCAAAAGGGGAAAGAAGCAGAGATAAGGGGTATCCATATATGGGAAAGAGGGAGTAGGGCTAGGAGTGTGGCAACACTGCCTCTTTTTTCTTTGTTCATACCAGTATTAAAACAAAAAACTGTTGATGCACTCTTTTTGTAATGGTTTCCCTAAAAGAAACCACTTACCAGTCTAACATTTAACATCCTGAATACAGATTTGATGTTTCTGAATCTAAAGCTTTTTGGATACAGACAGATAACTTTAACAGAAGGTAAAATTACATTAAAAATCCAGGTTCAATGGACTATGTACCAGAAATAACAAGGAAGTCAACTGACTTGAATATGACCTAGTCTTGGTAGTAAAAGAGGTGGTGATTCCAAAGACACAAGCAGTGATTAGTGATCCAGAATTTAAGCAATAAACCAAAATTGTATTCTGCTTGCTGACAAAGAGCAAAATAGTACTGCATGTGGAAGTATACAAAGTGGATGTGGAACTTAGCTTTGCTGCTGAAGTACAACATAGTAGTGCTACAATTAAAGACCTACTTACTGCTTGGTGGAGTAAATTTAGCTAGCTAACATGTTTATCTTAAATATGTTTAAGGCCAGCATAAAACCATAATAAACTTGAACCACTTGTTTTACTGGTTGACAAATCTAAGCTTTTTGAAGTTAGCATCTAGGTGTCTACTGTAACTAAATTTGTCAAAAATTCATCTCTTCAGTATGTGTCGGTGGCACACAGATACTGAAGATCATTACATGCTTCAGATAGACAGCTGAGAAAATCTAAGGTCAGAGAGTATTTAATTATCCTGGTCCACGTGTCAGGGTAACAAAACGGGGCAAGCTGCAGTTGGTTGTCAGACCTTGTCCCTGTTCATGAAGAAAAGTGACTGACTTTTTTGTTCTTATTTTCTTCTTTGAACATGTAATGTAGCAAAAGTGGTTGTCAGTAGATAGAAAGATAGACATAAGCATACAGGAAAGAGTCATCAGATCTTCAGAATTTGAGCCACTTGCAGATTTAACTGAGTAATGGTAGCATATTTTAAGAGTTCCTTGAGAGGCTTTCAGAACCATATCACTATGACATGTTCTTGCCTAGAACTCCAGTCTAGACTTTGTGTCCATAAAAATTCACTGGAAATAAAAGGTTCTGGTCTAAATTGAAGGCCCAGTATTTTTGGCAGGCGAGAGCTCAAGCTTAGGCATTACGTTTTAATCAAGCTGGGTTATATACTGTTGAGATAACACAATAGCATGGACTGGAGTTTGAGTGGGATGATTTAGTGTAGGAGTATTCTGTATACAGACTCTCAAAATCCATAATGGCTGTATACATTTTACTCTTATAAATGTTCAGAGTTCAGAGCTGGTATACCAAATTCTAGTCTGTCATTAGCCTTGCCTATACTTGAGTTTGAGTCTGCTGCATGGTGTAGCTCAAGCTATTTGCCATCTCTCCTGTCTGGAGGTGAGTTCACATAAAGTGATACCAGTTCCCATCCTCTCTATACTGAATTTCTTCACCAGACAAGCTAGTTTCCTCCCAGCATCAGTCACAGTAAAAGCCACAATGTGAAACTTTCAGACAGGGCAAATTCATCAGGAGTGAGAGATCCAGCCCCTCCCTAGCTCCTCTGAATGAGTGGGCATGCAATAATGAGCCTTGCCCTAGGGCATGTTGTGTGCTGGAGTGCTCTGACTTTAGCTACTATAAATATGGATAGTGTAAGTATAGTAGAATATAGTTTTCTAATTTTTACCTTTACTGTGTCGCATTCCTTGGGGAATGAATGTAGAATTTGCACCATATGACTGAAGAGACCATATAAATATCTGTTAATTAATTGGATTGAACAAAGATACTTCTTAGCTATCTCCTGAATACTTTTCCTGAGAGGAAGCTTTGAATAATGAAGTATCTTTGGCTTGCAAGGTAAGCACAGAAATACTTCCTGTCTTCCCAGCAGCAGGGTGATGATTTGAGGAATTTGGCAGTTCAGCACACTCTTTTTGCTTCTGGGAAGGCTTCTAGACACATCTATCCCCTGTAGTAGAAATGGTTTTCATTACTGTAAAGCTAATTTATTTCTAAATGAGCTTTAAAATGAGAAAATACAGTATTAGAGACATTGAAGGATAAATTAGTTAATGTGTTCAGAATTTTCACTGCTTAATGTTCTTTACTGTTTGATGCAGTTCTTGAACTGTTGGGTTAAATCTAAAAAGTCTTTCCAGAAGATGAGATAGAATTGTTACTCTTTGAGTTCATGGGAGTGCTGCCATTGATTATCACCTTAATCATAATTGGAAAAGTTGAACAGTGCTATAATATAATGGGAGTTTATGGCAAATTATGTGATATAGGATGGTAAGCTACATACAGCAAAGATACTTTTTAACCTTAAAACCCACTGATCTAGTTGCCCAAAAGGTTCTGGCGTTACTTACCAACTCACAGCTAAAGCAAACCTTTAATCATGGTTTATTCATATAAAAATTCTTGGGAATTTCTTGCAGAGGGGAAATAGCACCATTTAGTTTTTGGTTTACCTGATGTTACCTGACTATATCCAATCAGTCCTCCTATTGCTTTGTACATGTGAAATGACTCACCATTTACCAGAACTGAGAAAGAATTCAGCACTGGTTCGGTTTGGTAACTGTGGTCTCCTCCTTCCCATAACGTGAGAAGAACTTATATCAAGATTCAGTTATCTTCATAGTATGTTTGACAAATGCAGTTTGGTACAATTTCTTGTACATACTCTGTGGGAGGGTTAAGGAATATGCATTACCATTTATATATTGATGGAGCACTTGTGCCATTTGGAACCAGAGAGCAGACTGATCTCAGTGAAAAGAAGAGCCTGCTCAGATTCCCTAAAGTGTTGCCTAATGTACTAGTGTATCATCTTGCTAGCAGTTGCCTTTCTCTGGCAGAAATCAGAAGTTAGCAGCTGAAGAAGGGATGAGATAATGACCTCTGAAATATTGATCTGGTATGCCAGCGACGCAGCACATTTCCCAATAGTGAGCTTGGGTGCAGCATTTAAAGTCTGTTATTCAGTTTGTGCAACACATTTAGAGTGTAACCTGGCTATGGACTATCCCTTTTTGGGGTATACTACTGCATGTTTGCACTTGATGTGTCGAAACTAAAACGTTGTGCTGATTTTCTTTTTTTACTGGTGCTGCTGGTGAATTGGTGACCATGTGACAAGGAGAAGAATGATGCTGTTGCCTGTCAATAGTATGGCTGTACATTGCCTGCTCTATTTCTGTCCCCCTTCTTACCCTGCTTGAATACTGACTGGCTTTAAGCTTCTTGGCTTATTTTAAAATCCTAACCAACTTTGATCTCTGTATGAACACTGTAGCTATGTTTTCATTTCTTCTTTCCCACCACTCGTTTTTCAGAGAGATAATTGAATAGTCAGTGCTGGTTTGGGATTGAAAAAATAATGCATCTTCACTGAGGGCTTTGATATATAAGTAGCATTAAGTCTTTTAGCTACAGTACAGCTTATGGCCTGAAGAAAATAATTTTTGTGATGATACTTTTAAGGGATAATAGAGAATAATAATGCCTTTAGCATCTGCTTCTGAACAATTTGAGGCAACATTGGAAGAACTACAATAGTCAGTCCTTCTGGTAAGCATATCCACTGCCTAATCTTGTGCTGAGCTCTCATCACTGATACTGCAGTGGAACTGCTATATATTCACACTATTATTATGGTCCTAAGACCACGCACTAGGTGCTTTCAGTGGAAAAAGTGACACAGATCTTATACCGAAGTTACAGTCAAAGAACAAGTAAATGAAAGATAAAAAGCAAAGACTGCTATCTGAAAGTACTTATCTTCTGGTGGTGCTAAGATAATAATAGGGTTTATTCAGTGATACTAATTGCTTCTAACTTGTTCCTGTGATTCCAGGCAAAGGTACAGGAGAATAGACCAGTGCTTGCACTGGCCAAGTTTATATTCAGTCATCATTAATGGGTCCTGTGTTTAATAGATGGTTCCTTGCTTTGCCTGGACTGCTCTGACCTCCTGTCAAGTTTTGGGGTTGTCCTCAGGTTTGTCTCAGGAAAGCTTAGGTGGGCTTGTAGGTTTCAGCTGCAGATAGTTTTCCTGTACCCTCAGATCTGTAAGATAAACTTCGGATAAGTTAATTACTCCTAGATGATGTAGTTTATGAAGGAGGTTTGAGGCAGACTTGCAAGTCCCAGCTATGGCTGATGACAGAGTGTGGTAATTTGCTGTTTTCTTCTAGGACAACTTTTGACTGCCCTTTGTCACAGACCTGAGCAATAGTAGAGGGTGCATCATTGAGAGCTTCAGACCACTCTTAGCATTTTTCTTGCTGTGAGTCAAAGGTAGCAAGAAATAGAAGACAGTTTGTTTGAATAAGAAAATTGATTATTTTAACTGCTGGAAGATTACCCAAAGCTGTGATAAGAATGGTGCTGGGATGTGAAAATCTTCCTGACTTGGTGGAAGAATGGTGAGTTTGAAGGTAAAGAGTTTGCTGGAGATCCTTATGCTTTCCTCAGTTTAGTCCCAAGCATGTTTGCGTTACTTGATAGTTTGTCCTGTGACCTGCGTTTCAGACCAAGCATCTTGCAGGGGTGGGACGGGGCGTGAGGGGTGTGTGTTTTTTATTGTGGTGGCAGGGGTGCAGGGACAACTGGCTTCTTAATTAGTGTCATACAGGCCATAAATCCATCCTACTAGCAGGCAAATAAGCCACTCGGCTACTAGTGTGCACTTTGTCAAACCCACTTATTCCTAGCTTCATATCCTGTATCAATTACTCTGTCGTTTGTGACTCCCCTGGCTCATTTTCACTCCATTGGTAATCTGCCCAAATTCTCTTGAAGTGGGGGATGGGGAACAGGCAGAGAGGGAAAGGAGGGAGGTTTCTCATTACAAATCTGGTTATGAGACGACAGATTTAATCCTTAGAGTAACTCCAGTGACAGTTAAAATGAAATAGTTATTGAGTCTCCTTATTCCTTTCCCTGAAATGGTATTGTTTATGACAATCCCTTAACATTACGTCATGAGTTTGCAAATATACAAGCATGGCATAGGATCAAAAAAGGAATAGCAAAGGCAGCAAGAAGAAACAAATGCCATCTTGCAGGCTTCTGTTTCGGTGAGGGCTGTAGTTATCACTGTCAATGATGTCAAGGTTATACTGAAATGTCTGCCCAGTGATGTATTTCTTGCTACTTGCCCCACTGCTGAGACAGCAATTTAGGCAACATCAGGATGATCATGAAGAGGCAACTAGAAGCTTTATCTCACTTCCAATGGAGAAATGAGAGCTTTGTGTGTACAGTGCTCAGCACAACTGGGCCAGGTCTCAAATTTCAGGGTAAGGGGGCTTTTGGGACCGCACTAGCACTAATGAGTCAGGTTGTTCAAAGAAACCAAATAATACAAGCATCTGGTAAATGCAGCATCTAGATAATACACACTAAGCAGTTAGTGTATTGTGCACAAATAAAGTAGCCAGTGCCTAATCTTCAAAGGAAAGCACAAAGCTCCAAGTCATTGGAGAAGTATGAATCACACAGTGGCCCAAACTCAGCTGAGAGCTCCATAGAGGGACTGAGTTCCAGCTCCCATTACTTGTGGCCATCTTTAGCTGGACTGTTCAACTAAGTAAAACTTAAGAGTTAGACTAAAGGAAATGGCCCTCTGTAAAAGCTGGTAGCTTTGTTTACCAGGATTTCACATTAAACTCCACCACATGCTCTCTTGAACTGTACCTGTTTCTTTCACTTCCCACAAAAAATTTGGCTAGTCTCAGGCTTCCTTACTTCCCTGAAAATTCTCTACTAACCTATTGCACTTTCACCCAAATTTCATTCTTATCTGACATTTCTCTACTGGCCTGATTCCTCATATGTTTATGGACAAATTTATATTGGCTAAGGACTGTAGCCCTGAAGTAGAGTTTCAGACCAATTTCCCAGGACTTCCTATTTAAACAAAAAAAGCATGCCAACTCAGTTATCGGTCTTCTAATTCACTTAGCATTCCTCACCCTTAGGGTGTGATGTTTTGAAACAACCTTTTAAAACTGAATGCAGTATCAGGCCAACCCATCTTGTTGCTTAGAAAGCAAAGCTCTGCCAAACTGGGGAAATGTTTTGTGAATGCCAATACATAGGTTCATGTGGAGGCCCTTCCAGTGTTGCCTGGCTGCTGTCCTGGACACTTCCTTTCTTATGACTCATCAGGGAATTTGGATGTTCAACTGCCTCACCTCTCCCTTTTGTCTGGCTAGGAGAGCAGCAGTGGCTCAGAGCATGGATGTGCACCAAAGATACCCATCCATCCTTATCAGGAGAGGTCAGTGGTCTGCTTCTGCTTTGTGCTCCCAACAGAGCAGACAAAGTCTCTATGCTTGTGCTGGAAGCCCTAATGAGGGGAAAAATGGTGGCTGGAGAGATGTTTCTGAATCTTGCAGGCAGCTAGTAGACAAATGCATTCCTCTGTGGGCTTTGTCACTCGTCTGATAACAGTGAGCACTGTTTATTTAAGCCCATAATCTGTCATGAAGATTTCCTTATCTGAGCCTTAATTTTTTAAGGCTTACAATATATTCAGAATTTACCTTAATTTAATTTGATCAATTTAAAATGGTCATAGTTGAATTGATGCAAATGTCACATAAAAGTCTTCCTTCTTCAGTGGCTTTAAGCCCAAATAATTATAAAATTAATAGGAATAAGCATGTCTATTGCTAAGATTTACTTTGTCACCCACTTAGTCCTTTCTTGTGTAGGCAATCCTTGAACCCTTTTGTCAATATGTGCATGTTTCATAAAATTAATATGGAGATTAGCATTCACTAGCTGCCTTTCAGCTCTTAAATGAAATACTGTATGAGGCTATATATCAGAATTGCAGTGTGGGACCAACCAGAGTAAAAATTAACTATCTTGCGAGTAGAACATGAGACTGAAGGCTGAAAGATCCACTTTGAGCTGTAGACTGGCATCATATACCCATCTCCTAATTAATATTTAAAGATCAGTACTCAGTTGTATTTGTTAATTTGGAAATAACAGCACTTTGAATGGTAAACATGCTGGCAGGGGAATATTACAGTGATGAAGGAATAATTTTTTTGGTGTGGCAAACGGGTGGTTTTAGTCAGAACACAGAGGAAATGCTGTTTTATTCAGACTGTAAATGTGGAAGCTGATGTGGGAGCCAGAAACCTGGCTCAATAGTCCATCTTTGGCTGTTGCCCTTGCAGAGTCGTGTCTGAGCAAGTCTGACACAGAGGTGCTGAGCTCTATTTAATACCCCTGGACTTAGTGCTCTGAAGAGTTAGACCCCCTAATCTTACAGTCTCCAATTCAGGCATTCTGGCAGAGTTGTCTTTTGCTGTTCCTGACTTTAGTAAGAACAAACTGTCAGCATCTTCAAAAAGTGGACTGAGAGAATTTATGTTCCCCCTGCTCTTTCTTTTGTGTGTGCCCAAGAGGGATATCTGCCTGAGAATGGAAAAACTGCTTTACTGACATGTGAGATTTCTGTTTGCTTGTTTTCATCTGTCCTTCTGTCCTCACTGCAAGTGTTGGGCTTCACTCGGGGTATCTTGCCCAGTCAGGCAGTCAGGGAAAGGCTGGCAGTTGTGTATGAGGGCAGGGAGGGGGGTAAAAGAAAGTATTGTTTTGCAGAGCTGTAAATTCAGCAACTTTTGCCAGTGCTACATTATCTTTTTTTTGCTGCTTGTTTCTAAGAAGCTATTGCTGCAACAGCACTGGCTGCGAACACAAAATCTCATTTATTCAAAGTTCATGACAGGGCAGGTCATGCATTTTGCACATTTGTGGGGCACTTTCAAAGGAAATACAGGGCACGCTTTCCAAAAGCTTCAGCTTGAAATGCAGCAGTTTCCATGCTGCCTGGTGCTTCAATGTCAAAGAGATTTCTATTTTTAGAGAGACATTCTACTCCAAGAGCTATATAAGGCAGTGCTGGGGAGACCATTACTTTTTTGTAATATGTGAGAATACTTGTCACTAAGTGAGGGGGAAAAAAGTCTGTGTAAAACTGGAAAATGCAAAGATACTCTGACCTGGATATCTTCTGGGATGAAGAGGGCACTGAGATGAAAACTGAAGAGCCAACATTAGATTTTAATAATCTGATTTCTCTGAAATTCTGGAACAATTGCTTTAGCTGTTAGAAATGTCAGAGAATGCACTTTATCACAAGTGATGGTGCAAGAAGGGAGACAGGGTCCTAAGCACAGTTTGGTGCCAAAAGAAAACTTACTATTCTAAGAGGTGACAACATTGGGGAAAACTGAACAAATTACTGTTATATCCTTCATGAGAAACTAGGTAAAACTTGATGTTAAAGAATCAGTGTTTCCAACTACACTTTTCTTTGTTATCCTGAGTGCAAAGTGCACCTAAACCAATGTGGGTGCTGCAGAAAACCACAGTGGTCAGGTGGACTAAGGATAGTGGTCATGTTTAATGACAGAGAACAGAGTAGTGTCTGAAAGGCTGGCTTGCTGAGGAGCCTTCTTTTGAAGCTTTTTTTTTTTTTCCCCCTCATATGGAATTATTCAGCAGACACAACTCTGTTACCCTTAGTTTGTATTATTGTATTAATAGATAGGAAAAAGGTCTGAACAGAATTGTTTAAACCTGTGTTCTCAATAAACTCTCTCAATGTCATTTTTACTGCCATTTTAAGAGGAACTGTTTGGCTTCCAGGGAGTAATTTGTCTATGAAGCACAGGAGACTCTCTGGTCTGGTCAGAATTTCAGAAGCAGCCCAGGTAACACTGGTTTTAGCAGCTGTTGCCAGTGTTGGCACAGCAGTTGGGGCAAATATGGTTTAGCTGGAGTAAAGACTAGATGAGGTAAGAGACGTAAATTAAGGACACTGGATCCATTTCTGCTGTAGTCTGACACAGCTCCTGTGTTGAATTCTAAATTGGAGGCAGGGCTGTAATGATGCTGGTATTAGATTTCTGCTTCTGTTTTTATACTAGTTGTGACATAACCTTTTTGGCTTCAGGTGAATAAAATTATAGACAGCGAGACTGTCAGAATTAGGGGTGAAAAAAGCACAGCAACTGGAAGTCATGTCTGCTTTCCACTAGCAGAAGGAAAGACACCAGTCTTACGCCATGCAGAAAATAAGACAGGACAGACTAGTTGGTGGCAAAGCAGAAACACAGGCTGCTATTGCCAAATAGTCTGAACTAGGAAAATTCCTTCATCCACTCAATGCAGTAAACCAGGAATAGCAGGAAGAATAAAACTCTTCGACAATAATTTACATTGAAATGTGCATTTAAAATGCTCTTGAATACACTGACATAGTGGCTTCTTATTAAAAGTACGAGAAGCATTCCAATATTCTGGGCAAGTACCACTCCAGGCAAGCTGTGCACATAGGTACCTTTGCAGTTGTATTGGTGAAATCATCTTTATATACTGACTATACTGGTTTTGAATATAGGGCAGGAACAGAACAATTGGATGCCACTACTGGCATGGTGGGCATTTGTTCTGTTTTTGTATCTGTACAGGAACTAGTGAGAGGATGGGGTTAGGGATTAAAATCGGAATTCGGAAGAGGGGAGATTTGGGTTAGACATTATGAAAAAATTATTCACTTTGGGGGTGGTGAGACACTGGCATAGATTGCCCAGGGAAGTTGTGTAAGCCCCATCCCTGGAAGTGTTCAAGACCAGGTTGGATGAGGCTTGGAGCAATCTGGTCTAGTGGGAGATGTCCCTGCTCAAGAAGGGGGATTGGAACTAGATGATCTCTAATGTCGCTTCCAGCTCAAACCATTCAGTGATTCTATGAAATAAATGAGAGAGAGATCTGTCAGCTGAAGAGAACTGTACTGGCTCCCTGAGCTATCTACAAAGCAATACTGCCCCATAGTGGCACATGGACTTGGGTGCTACAGGACAGTGAACTCCTGGTTTGGTATTGCAACATCTAGCAGCCGGATGCAAGCTATAAGAATTTTAAGATAATTGCAGGATCTGTAAAGATCAATCATGATAAACTTTGGGAAGTTGGTCATAAGTCTACAATATGGTTCTGCTAAAGGCCTTTTGCAATATCATAGTAATTTCTGGAGCAGCACCACAATGAACAGCTCCTTGTCCTTCCCAGTCTGTGCTGAAGCAAGTGAGTGATCTGAAACTTTATTTTCCCTCTCTCCTATCAAGTGCCTCTCTACCTTCCCTTGCCTCACTGAGAAAGCAACTAAGAAATCTTCCTCTGGTGGTCCCCTCTTCCTTTCTTAATGTCATCAGTACTATTGGCTTTCACTGCAATGAAGACATGTTCCTAATTTGATCTACTTTGCAGCTGTCTCAGGCAGGAATCCTAGGCTGCCTCTCCCCAGTTCCTGAACAGTTTCCTTGTGGGATTAAACAAATTTCTACGCAAGTAACTGGTTGAGGTTTAGACAGAAATTCTGAGTTTGTTGGCTGTGCATTCAGATGGTAGTGAACTTCATTTGTGTCATTTTATTAGTAAAAACCTATACATTTTATATATTGACACGACATAGGTTCACATGTTGTACATCTGGCCAGTCAGTTGTCTTACTGTATTCTCAATTAACATTCTCAGTGTGATTTCCACTGAAATTTTCATGCTCTACTTGTAAGCTGCTGTTCTGCAGTTGAATTTGTTTTCATTTTGTTAGCTGCTGTTTGAAGGGAGATCAGAACTGGTAGTTGCTAAATAAATAAAATCTTTCATTTGACTGACACTTTAATAATGACAAATCTATTGCATACAGTACTTCCATTTGTAAAATGGAAATACAAGTACATTAATATATGGATGTCTAGTCAAAAGAATAATAAAGTATTGTAAGCTCCAAGGTTAACTTTTGGACCAAGGAGTGGGAAGTCTTAACTGAGGGTGAGCTCTCATTTTTTACAGCAAGGTATAGCAACTTGCATCACTTGCGCTTTTTCCCTTACATCAGCTGGGTATGTTGAAAAAAGCTGAAAGAGCTGAAAACTAAGGAGATGTGACTTCAGTCATCACTGATCATCTAAAATGATGAATGCAAGGATATCCGTATTTAGTAATTCAAAATGGCGTATCTTTTTTTTTACAAGCTCTTACATTAGCTTCAAAATTTTTGTACCAATAGGAATGGACCGTAATTTTTTTATATTTATCCTAATGTCTGTCCTCAAACACCTCTACATAAGCGTGGTTTATTTTCAATGCACAGTATTCTACAGTCATGTCAAACAATATTCTGCAAATTAAAAGGAAAAAGGTCTTTAGAGTATACAATGAGGGATGTGGAAAGCCCAAGCTGTTCTCTTTAAAACTCTGAAAAAAGCAGCATCTTCTTCCTGAAATATTGCTGTAGGAGACAAATAAGATTGAGCAACACCATTATGCTGTGAACAAACACCATCAGTCTAAGTTGTGATCAAACAATGATTTCATCAGGTCTCCTCTGAATAGCTGAGGGTTAACTCAGAAGCATAAAATGCATGATGTTGCAGAAAACAGCTGTATTGTGTATGTGTTTATGTAAGGCCTGAATTTAGTTAAGGATAAAGATTTGTTTGAAAAGCCACTAATTTTCAAAATATTTATAAACATACTGCTAATCGTTGAGTTCTTTTGTGTAGTGGTTTTAGAAACATTTGTCACAGTACTTGTTCTGAGAATCCAAAACAAGAAGTGAAGTAAACTAGGTAAAAGAAATGAGACTGAGGGGAAATGCTAAATAATTATTTTTCTATTAGAGTACTTGGAAGATTAGAAAAAACAACTATCTAGGCAATACTTGTAACTTTTATTTTTTATTCAATATTATAATATTTAAGATACTAGGGTGGGTGGGAACAATGTAATGTAATGTGGGCAAGTAAGCATTAAAAAAACCATAACAAAACACAAAAACCCCCTAAAAACCCAAACAAAACCAACAAAAAACTCAAACACAAAATAAAAACAAAAAAAACCAAACCTAAACACCAAGCTTGCTGGTTAATATACAGGCCTCAGTAGGAGTTGTGTTTATCCTGTTGCCCAAAGGCAAGGCTCAAAACTTTCCACAGTTGCTCTGATTTAGCTATCCCCAGTATCAAGGAAAACTGCTCAGTTTTTATCAGGCCAGCCTTATAAATGTATTACTTTAGTGTCTTATCCTTGGTTGTCTCGCTGCAACCAGCCTGTAACAGCTTCCTTTCACTTCTCATTTACTCATCCTTCCAAAATCCTTGTCTCAGACTAAAAAATTTCTGATAATTTCTTTCAAGAAAAGCAAAAGAGTATTTTTTTTTTATTATTTTTTAAATCCAGGATTATTTATTTCCTCATCCCTCTTCCCCCTGGCATCTGACACATAGGCTATATTGTTCTGAGATTTTACTGTAGAGTTCAGTTTTGATGCTCAGCCGTGCAAATACAAAATGTTTGGGCAGGGCATCATACTTTCCTTAAATGGAGGAGAATATTTTTAATTGTGATAACTACGTTAGAAATCATTCAGTAGTGTCTCAGCAGAAATAGCTGGCTACTGTCTGTGTGGCACAATCCTCAGGGTGGGCAATTTCCTCTCTGCGTCTTTGAGAGCATCCAAGATAATAGTGGTAATAATGGTTGTGTGTAAGTGACTGTGGCTTTGGCCACTTTTAAAAGTGTCAGCATGTAGCTTTCCATGTTAGAGATCTGGATGCAAACCACGGGTATACTGTAACTGACGGGAGGATAGTAACTGATTTCGATTGGGCTCTTCAGGAGGTCTTGTGTCAAAATAGAAAGCAGTTGAAGTAGCTGACAGTGATGATAGAAATAGCTGAAAGTGTCATTCACCAGCCATGTGTACAGCTAAGACACAAAGTAATGTCTAGGAGAGAGGCTATGAATTCTACTAAAGCAGGAAAAATCATATCTGGAGGAAAGACTGACTACCTAGCAGAGCACGGGCGGCATTCAATACAAGTGAGTAAAGACAGTTTTCCAAATGCAGACTGACAAATTTACACATGGCTGCCTAAAAAGCAACATCAGTGAGGGCTCTCATAGAATACAGCATATGATAGCTGCTAAAAATTAAATTGATTTTTATGAAAAATTCACAAAACCAACCCTCAGTGCTGAGTTCTTCTTGAGGATTAGTAACTGGCTGGTGTTACTGCCCCTCTTCCTCATCAGTTTCTCTTAGCAAGTTACTGTGAGCCATGGAACATCTTAAGCTGCAGTGTGACAGTACTTGTGTATTTTGAGCAGAGTAGAAGTGCTTAGTTGAATTGGGATTTGCATATTTACAATGTGAAATTATGCTATTGGAATAGGCATGATGATATTGTCACCAGCTGCTACCTTGAGGTAAAAATATACTTGTCATTTTCACCTTGTTACTTCTCTTGTTGCTATTGTTGTACTTCTTGTGAGCTCAGTGACCTAAATACCATTACATTATGAAACTACATCTTAAATACATCAAATAATTACATACAAGTCACTTTTTTCAGTACTGTCTATGCTTTTCGGGAACCTCCCTTTATACTAAACACAGTTCAAAAGGTGCTTGCACTTTTAAAATTTGGATCACGTTGATCACCAGCAGAACACCCCAAAATCTCTTTGAACAAGCTAGTTTAGTAGTGTAGCTAGCTTATAACGTAGTTCAAACATTGTTATTATCTCACTAAGGTAAAAAGACCTTAACTCTAATTGCATTCTTTATTTTGACTGAAAGCTTTACTACTAGTACAAAATATTTTCTTACTACAGGTTTTCCAAGTCATTTTATATTGCAGTTTGCTTGTTGAAAGTTGTTCTCGGATGGCTTTGCCCTCATATCAAGCAGTAGAGGGCAGTGGATCCACTACATAGACAAAAACGTATGATACAATCACAACTTCTAGTCATTCCCTGTCAGAAATGGCCACTGTAAGGCACACACCAAGTACATTACAAATCTCTGTAGGTATCATGATGACTTCTAATGTAACAGATCTAATGCAGGCACAATTAGATAAACTATCGCTATTTTCTAACTGTTACTTGCAGACCAGAATACTAATTGCTACTCTGCATGGGAAGTTAAAGCTATCTTTTAAATTTTTAGTTGTTATCTTGATATGTTGCAAAAAGGAACACAGAAACAAGGCAGAGAGAAAAAGAAAGGGAGATAAGGTCAAAATCTAATCTTGGGGAAAGTAGTTTTGAGGACAAAAGTGTGTGTATATATATATTATCTGCAGCTACAGTTCTGGTTGGCTTTTTTGTAATTTTCCATATCTGAATATTTTTTTACAGAAACTAAAAACTGTGAAGTTAGGGTGCAGGGGTTGGGAGGTATAGGGGTGCGGGGGGAGTGTTAAAAAAAACAAAACAAAAAAACTGCAAAAGCAGTCAAAAACAAAACAAAAAACTTAAGGCTTGGGACCTTTCCTCATTAAAAGATAGGCATTCTCCCCAAAACTACTGACTCATTTCCAGAGAGGAATATTTTTATATGAAATATTCAAGCAGCTGCAATAAAAGCCATCCTAAAATAACTTCTGGTGGAGGTATAGAGCATTCATATTGCACATTAAAAGTATTGCTACTTGTACATTCTGTACCACTTTCACATTTCTTACTAAGATTTTTACAGTCTCTGTAGATTAACAGTAGGGATCAGAAGTTTGATTTGCTGAGCTAGTGAGAATAAAAAAATACTAAAAAAAAAAAAGAAAATGCCCCTGAGTCCATTGTGATACAGAATTTTTTGTGCTTCTGTCTTCTCACATGTTGTTTGATGTAGGGGCATAAGGATTTTCACAAATCTCTCTAGGCAGGAAAAAATCCCCATAAGATTAAAGAATTGGCTATTATCATTAATGACAGATCTCCTGTGCCTTTCTGTATTTCCTTACACAAAGCATGCCACACTTTATTGCAACAAGATTCCATCTTTGATTAGAAAACTATTAATGTTGTGCTCAAACACACCAGGGAAGGGTTTCTCTTGCAAAAGTTTAGAGGCATTTAATGTAATTCTCTGGTTGCATTTTGCAAGGTTAGAACCTTTAGAAAATTATATGGATTTTAAAAATCCCCTAACACTCTACATTCAAACAGTGTTATAGGCTTATGCCATGGATCCCCTTCTGTGACTTTTTTTTCAGTAATCATTCAGTGAAGCAAGACTATACACATAAGATTGGCTAATGACATCCCACCGGGTGCGATTGTTGGCATTATAAAAAAGCCACATTCAAAATGATGTGGATAATGGGAGACAAAAAGTGAAATGATACAATTCATTAGAGTAATGGAAAGTGCTCTACTTGGGAAAGAGAAATGGAATTCATAAAAACAAGCAATGTCTTGCTGACAGCAGTTCAGCTGCAAAGGTTCTGGAGGATATTAATGTGCTTCTAAACTAAATAGGAGAAGACTGGAGCAGGGGGTAGGTGGTAAGATTTCTTGTTGTTTGATAGCTTCTTTTTTTCCTTAAGGAAAGAGGGAAACATGATCCTGGACCATATTAATAGGATTACTCAATCTGGAGAACATGGGAGGTAATTATTCATCTTTATTTGGTGCTGTGAGTACTCTGTCAAGTTCAAAAAGATGTGGGCAAGTTGGAAAGTGTCCAGAGTACATCAGCAATATACTAAGAGTTAGAGAGCATGACCTATGAGGAAGCTGTGGAGGAATTTAGTGTATTCAGTCTTTCTCTCTTGAAAAAAAAAACCAACACAAAAACCCCCCCAGCTACAGAGGTGGGAGGGAGGACTTCTTCCTGGCAGGAAACTGCTATAAAGAAGGGAGCACAGTTGTTTTTGTTTGTAGCTAAAACCAGCAAGGAATCAACTTTACAGCAAAGAAAAATTAAGTTTATGTATTCAGTATTCCTGCAGATAATGAAAGACTTTGCCAAATAAGGGGTCCTGGAAACTCTTCTAGAGGGGTTAAGCAAAATTCTGTCAGGAATTTTCTAGGCTTATTTTATGCTCTGGGCTACAAGCTCTTTTTTGGTGGTTCTTGAGTGAGGTTTTTACTCTGGCTACAAGTCCTAATTCATAATGACAGAGTTTTTGATAAAGTCCAATTGCAAGAGGTCCTAAGAGTAGTTGGTAGATACAGGGTGGTTTGAGCTCAAATCAGTGGAGTATGTACTCTCTTGAGCTGCAAGCAGCCCCACATGTCTATGATCACTGCTAGCATACATCTAAATAACCTTATGGGAAAAGGGGAATAAAGAAACAGGAGGCTACAGGACCTTACTGGATCTGTAGTTGCCACAGTAACTGAAAAGGCCCATACAAACATGTCTTAAATTGTACTCTAAATGCAGCCTTGTTTCATCTTAGGCATATTTTTGAGAGAAAGAGTGCCTAAAACATGACTCCTTGAAAATGACAGCCAAAACAGGACTTTACCTCTGTGTGTGAAAAAACAGCATAATAGAAGAGAATTGCATTCCTTTTTAGAATAGCTTAGCACAGAGCTGCTTACACTCTATAAGGTCCAGACTGACTTGACAACAGAGGGCAGCAGCCACAGAGGAGAGTATATGATTCTGCAATGATCTTGAAAAGATTATTCCATTTGCATTAGCAAGCCTGTTGGTGACTGTAATAAGGTCTGGTTATGAAAAATAAGAGTCATATGGTTCCCAGTGCCTTTATCAATACCTTTCATCTAGACTCATCTGGCAAAACTGATTTCAGATCACTTTTGCTATTGGGAATGTAATTACCTTCTAAAGTAAACTGAGTTAAGTAGTTGAATAATTCAATGAACAAGTGCTTTATATCTTTCCTGAGCAAAGTTCATATCTAATATAGAGAATCTGGAGTGATTTTGACGTCAGCCTAATCCCCTGCAGATGCTTGTTCACCTAGCACCGGAGACTACTTCGGCATTATGAGTCATCTCTGTTCAAGAGGCCCTGCACACTAAAAGAGATCAACACTGAAATATTGAAAACAATGACACACTGAAAAACTTTTGGGAAGTCTCTTCTTGTTACTGTATTTATGCAGTGAGATGTAAGAAGAAACCAAAATGCTTTCTGAAACAGGTAACACAAGGTGATCAATTATTTAATTTAAAGCTGCTGTCTACTTGCTTGATCATTTACTGCATCCAGCATTACTCTGAGAACCATTGTGTCACAACAGCATCACTGGCTTCCTCTTTAGACTCTCTAGTACCAAAATGGCATGAGATTTTCTAAAAGGCTAATTATACTTGTAGGTAGTCATTGCATTTGTTTAAACTATAGCTTCAACTCTGAGGATGAAGTTCAGGAACATTATGTACTGCTTCTCAAGTATATACAGATACATATGAACTATGAAAGACTGAATTCTTCCCTACAATTAATTATGAGTAATGCAGAGATTTATGCTTTATCTGGTGCTGTTCTCTATCTTTTCCTTAAATTTCTACTAGGGAAAGGTAACAGAATCTGTGTGTTTAGAAGCATAAATTAGAACAATGAGGGGAAGAATTTAATGCATACACAATACATTTTTGTAAGGCACCATGCTTAGATGAAGTTGGCTTAATTATGTCATTAGAAAGACTGCAACAATTTCAAACATGATACATAAAAACTGAAACTACTGACACAAAGTTGTGAACTCAAAATTATGGTTTTCTTCTGGAACAACATTTGCTCTCTGCACCTCATTCTTGTTTGTTCTCACAATCAAATGAGATGAAGTGAGAAACCTTAAACACAGATATGAAGAAGTTTTCTTAAAATTAATTACCCAATGAGAAGCATCTGGTTCTGAGTGAACAAAATTCATGGGAGAAAGCAGAAACAAGATGACATCTTAGAGCAGGGCTATATCTTAACATAAACAAATAACTCTTGTATTTCTTTTGGAACTCAGCTATCCCAAGCCAGATATGTGAACAAACAAGATATCAGTTATATTTCCCAGTATGAAAGTCCCTAAGAGTGGTCTACTGGGAAAAGAGGGTTTAAAAGCCACTGGCATTGTCTCAGCATAAGTTATCGGGGTTGTCATGAATTGACATTCTAATTTTAGTAAACTTTTAAGTAGACTTGGGAGAATTCAAGAGGATTGAGCTTGCTTACTCATACAGAAATGACTGTTAGTTTTGGGGTTTATTCCTTAGATTAGATTAATATTGATTAGGATATTGGCATACGTCCCATGGTCTCTTCTGCAGCTAAGGAGATGATCAGAGAAGGGCAAAAGGCAGGGATTGTCCCTTTCTATCCCTCAGTACAGCCTGAGGGACATGAGCTGCAAGTGCAATTCCAGTAGGAGCTTGGAAACTATCATGATGATCCTGTGGACAGTTTCCTTGCATGTTATGTGTTCTTTCACAGCAGATTGCATCCAGTTAGTAAATGAGACCTCCTACCCCATTCCCTCATCAGGAATTTATGTCAGAGTATTAGAATAACCTAGAAAATAAGTTGGATTTGACATGATACTGGAAGAGGCATTGGCTGTGGAAGCTGTATGAAATGCAGAAACCCAAGAAAAGGCAGGGCAAAAGAAATACCTTTTCACTTACCATCTATGTAATGGCAACCATTGTCAACCAGAAATAAAAATATCCCTTTATTTAGATTTTCCTTGCCAGATCAAACATTGCCCTTACTTTCCACTTAAGACATTTCTAGCTATATTTTGTTGCATCAGCAATATTTCTTTTGTTTAAAAGAAATTAGTCAACCCCAGAACAAAACATTCCTTACTGCTTTTCCTTCTGTTTAGCTGAAATGTGCAGGCTTGTTCTGCAAGCACGGACTTCAGCATTTCCAAAAGCTAAAGGTCAGCCTGAAATCTCACAGCATACTTACTGTACAAAAGCCAAGCAAGGAAATGTTCAAAAAGTCTTCTGAGAGCATTACCCCAAAATATCAACTTACAGTCACTTGAATCCCTTGTGCCTCATGGCTTGTAATTTTTTTAAAATTTTTTTTCTTTCGTTTTTCACAAAGGATGTTATAAATAAGAATTTCTTCCTATCCTGGGATCTCTGAATTAAACAGGTTTAAGAGATAATTTTTTTTCCCATCATTCTTCTTCCACAAAGAGTGGGAGACCAGTTTTTAGGTTAACCTACACTGGATGTTTTAAACAGATTGGATTGTTGGGTTTATTTAGTGGTGAAGTTAGTTGTTTTTTTCTTACACTATATTTTGCCCTCAAATACCTTGTTTTGTGATATGTTCTTAAGATAAGCAGCCTAGATATTGAATATATACTTTAATATTCTATAATTGAAGTGGATGGTCTTAGCAGCTCTACCTGTCCTATGTAGTTCTATTATCAGGGAACACACTATGATCTCCCTAGTCTCAAATAGGTGATTTAACCTGATGATAATCATATTTATTGACTTTTTTTTTTGCCTGTTTATCACTGCTAAAAACTATCAGGGAGAGTTTCTTTCCAAAGTATAGAAAAATGTAAGTGCATGGATACCCCCACACACTGTCAAGTTAGTATGATTGTTGTTGCAAAGAAAATGCTTCCAGCAAATCTGCTTAAAATTGGATCTGAATCAATGCTGTTTCTTATGAATTTGCTATAAAAATAGATACTAATGCCAATCAGAATTGCTCGTATTCTGCTCTGAGTGGAACTTAACATTTACTATCCATAACATTCTCCACAAAAAGTTCAAAATAGCTCTGCTAACTGATAATAGAAATATATTCCTTCAGTAAGAAAAGTGTACTGAATACATTTCAGTAGTACTTTGACAAAGTTTAGCAAAATGGAAAACAGAAGGAGAGAAAGAAGATCCCTAGGAAACTGTTGTCTAAATATGTCACAAACAAATGGAATTCAGTTTGTTTGGAAGCCTTGTTCCTAGAGATGCACTAAAGCTAAACAGCAGGAGGTGAATCAGTAAATCATGTTGAGGAGTAAAGCAATTTGGTAAACTTTAAAGTCATTGTGTACTAAAGTCCTCATTGGCTCACTAGTGGCTTTTTGAGGTTTTGTTGTTTTTTTTTCTTTCTAGATAAATCAGATATAAACAGACATGCAATATGAGGGAAATCTTGCAATGGCTACAGTGGGAACAGAATCCACCCTGTGTACAGCAGTTTCATTTCAGTTTCTTTTCAGACTTTCTTATAAGCTTCCATTCTGCTAATTTTCTATGCACTGTAATTTTTCAGTGCTTTGAGATCCTCTGAAGCGATTGTCCTAATTTCTGTCCTCAGCAGTGCTTGACACTATGTGTGCACAAGGGACTTCTGAGCTTCAGCTCAAGCTCCAGGCCTCTGGGTTTCCATCATCACTACTGTAAAAGATAAATTTATGATTGGCAACCAGACCATGCCAGCCCAGATCTGGGATGTAGCACTTGTGTAAATCCACAAGGAACTGAGATTCAGCCAGACAGCAGGCTGCCAGACAGCAGGCCTCATTCTAGTTCTCTTTGATGTGAAATCACCAGCTGAACTCTATAGAAAGTGATACATGTAGAAGATTAAGGCAATAATTTTTAATGGTTTTATGTCTACATTACTCTTTTAAAGTTTAACAAGACTCAGTTTTTTTATCTCTTTTTCTCTCTGATGGTGAACCACAGTTCCCTGTGCAAGGCTAACATTATTAGCTCTGACAATTTAAGTATATAATTTTTACCTCCTCACTAGCATATCTGGATGCTAGAAAGTCCTTAACTCAGCTCTATTTTCCTCTTTTCCCATGTTTATCTATTATGTGGATACATTCATTCCCAAGATATCTTGTTACCTATTTGCATATTCAGCATGATATCCTTTTTTTATTATTTTAACCAATGTCTTCTAGAAACAAACAAACAAAAAAATCATATATGCATGTGGTCTGGAAGACAGGAGAAAATGGCTCAGATCTCTGGGTACAGAGTCTTTAGATAGTTGATTAATCTAGCTTGGACTAAGTTTACACAGAAAAATGTTGCTGGCATCACTATATTGGATAAGAATATTTAAAACCAACAAGTTTCCTCCATGAGACAAGTGCACTAGGAAACCCCAATGTAGATGTCAATATATCGTCCTAAAATTTCTTTCAATAGCATTGTTTGAGCAGCTCACTGCAGGTTCCACTGTGCTACAGAAAAACTTGGAGATGGCCACTGGCACAGTTAGGCTGAAATAGCCTTGAGGGCCAAGCTCTTCTGCTGTAGACAGACCCTACATTTAGTGGCTCTTTACTGTCTCCTAGTCCTGGTAAAAGCAGGACTTGCTTTGAGGTTGCAAGCCAGAAGGAGCAAGTTCTGTGGGGAATGTAAAACAAAAAATTACCACATTAAGCTGATCAAGTTAGACTTCAGGAATGGGCCCAGAAGGGCAGGAGAAAGCAGAATTAAGCTTGTAATTTCCCAGAAAAAACCTGTAAACTGAGATAGAAGAGAAGCTGAGATCAAGTTGCACATTCTGCTAAAGAACTATATTGTTTATGGCACAGAGCACTGTACATTAATCCATTTCTGAACATTAAAGAGATGTGATACAGCCTTCCTGCTACTGTTCTGATAGGCAATCTATGTGAAATAACCATTGTGATTCTTTACAGTTTATTTTTTCCACATTCCCATTTCTAAATCCTGTGAAAGGTAACGAAGCATCTGTACCTGACTGGCTCCACAATTTAACTGCAGAAACCTATCTTCTCTGTTGTTGTTGTCCCTGGGACTTAGTGTTTCCCCAGTGCCCTGTGAGGCTATTGTGTACTTTTTATTCTGCCTTGTTCTTTCTCTAGTATATACAGAAGTTTAACACATTAAATCACTTCAGAAGATTAAATTTAGAACTCAAGTTATGATTATCTTGCAAAAGGGAAAAAAGAACCATTTATTTTAGATGCTGAGAGGATGTGCTCTTTGGACTGGTATTACGAATGTCACCAGCATTAAGCTGTAGGGTCTTGTATGGTCATGTGAAATCATTCAGTTTTGTGGCAATAGAATCCATATAAAGAAGTCTTTATTTTTGTAGACTTTATATTTCACTGAGTTCACAGGAATGCAATTGTGTGCTGGCTGACAGTTCTATATGCTGTAGTTCAGCCAACTATATCAGCATGAATCTAATTCTAAGCAGCTAGCCTTTAAGTTAATTAATGTTTGTATATTTATACACATTATGTGCTTGAGCACTCTGCTGAGTTGTGGCTATTGTTAGTGTATGTTATGTGCTACTGCTGGCTGAGAAGGTAGCAATTGGTATTTGAGTTGTAGATTCAGCCCCAAAAGACTTGAAAAACAAAACTTTCAAAAATTTTTGTGAAAACTAGTCTCTTGTATACATATGCACAGCATAACACTCTGTTTTGTTGGTTTCTTATTTATATTTCCACAGTGCATGCACATGTATTGTGGTACGTGTATTCCACAATCACTGTTAAATAGCCTGAGATGCTTGTTCGATAAACATAACTAAGGCTAATGTTTAAAAAATCAAATATTATGATAAATTAATACTACTAGCTTTATTTTTTACAGATGTTTAGAAGAAGAAGGTAGATAGGATACTTGTCCTTAATTTAACTATGGACTCTTAAGTATGTAGTTTTTAAAGCTTCCTATTTCGAAGTCACAGGCATGACTGTGAAAGCTTTGTCTTGTGTGTATGTCCGTGTAAACAGCTTACATGCATGCAAATTCACACAGATTTTGAATGAACTAAAGCAAATCTCCTCGCAAAACTCAATTAAAATTGCTTTGTTTCACTTGGTTCCACATGAAAACTGAAGAAACAGCAATGCCATGTCAGGCTTATTTGAAACTGAGCTAAAGTTTTCCAAGCTTGCTTATTTGTGAAGATCGATTCCTATAGGAAATGCAGTGCTAGTCTATTACAGCTATTTGGCATTCCTTCAGGGGACCCCCACAGAAACGTTTGCTTCCTACAGAAAGTGAAACCCCAATTAAAACAAACAAACAAAACTTCCCCAACCCCCCCCAAATCTTATTAAATTTATTTCTGTTTATAAGGTGTTTTTTTATATATATATTTATATTTTTAAATCTAGAATTTAATGTCCAGGAAAGGTTACAAGCTCTTTACACTGAAGGAAAATTAGTAAGATTGCATTGCTTTCCAGGGCTCATGATGGGTTCCTGTCTCATAATTGAATGAAGATAAATACTTCTGCACTATTGGAGAATCAAATAATTTTATACACTGTATTGGACTGTAGTCGCTGCATTATGCTTAGGATTTTTTTATATGAGAAATTTACTTCTGATTTTGGGCATGTTTGCTCTTTACAACCTTGAGAAAACATGAGCACTTATGGATAGACGGTAAATCAGAAAATCTGTTTTGGTTAGTTTTTTATCAATTAAATTTTCTGTCTGCATCATCTTCATTAAAGACCTCTGACAACTTTGAGAGGGAGTTTAAGATAATTTCTGGGGCTGCGCTTAATATATTCAGACCCTACAATTTTACTCTTCATGCTATAATTTATCCACACTGGTTTGGAAGTGGATTATTATTGCAAGTAATCACTGATGGATATTTACTGTGGATGTCAGAAAAGCACGTAACAGTATGTGTCACTCTCAAGTAAGAAAATAGCATTCAGTATTCATTTGATAACTAGGAGCTCAAAACCACAACTGTGATAAATTAGATATTATCATACTGGAGGAACACTTGCACATTATTTCATGTGTTTTATACTTTCCATGGATTCTTCTTGAAAGTAGTGAACAGTGATGGTTCTATGATGGACTTGGGAATCTGCTGATACTTTAAACTTGATAAATGTTTGATTTCTATATATGTTAGAAAGTTAAATGCTCAGTAGGTCTTTCCCCCCAAGAAGGATAGATGCATAAAAAGAGGCTAATGTGTATATGAAATGTAAAGATAGTATTAATAATTGATTGAGTTATTTCCAGTGATATTTCAGAAACTTGAATCAATACAAGGCCTGTTGTATTTGATTGGAACAGCTACTTTGGAAGGAACGAAATGGGGTTGCAAATTTAAATGACAATTGTGAAACTGATTTATTAAAAACTTGACAACTTTTAATAAACTGTGTGTGAAAGCCTGAGAGAACAAGACAGAGGTCAAACCAACAATGTTTCTTTTGATCTCTAAGAAAAAGGAGAAGAGCAGCAATGAAGGTAGTGATCACCCACAGGGCAAGAGAATTCACAAAGGATGGTCTTTTGTTTGGGTTTAGGTGCTCCCTATCAACCTGGTAATGTGGTTAGTGCCACAGTTTTTCTTATGTTGAACATAAGAAACTGCATCACAGTTGTTGATCGTGCCTTAGAATGGGTAATACATCTGGAGTAGTTCCTCTTTAATGATTGTACAGTTAGTGGTGGTTGAATGTTGGTTTTATTTGTTTGTTAGGTTGCATTTTTTGGACTGGTCCAATTCCCTAAAGAGCTTTGTGGTTTTGCTTTTGCATTCTCTCTTCCTTCTTTTTTTTTTCCTCCCTCTCCTCTTCCTTTTAGCAAGCTACTTTTGGGACGGGAATAGCCACTGCCTTGAAGTATATTAGTTCATCTTCTTATAACCCTAGGGAAGATAAGACTGTTGACTTCTGAAGAAGAGAACAGGAGATCTCATCTTACTGGAAAAGATGGTTTTGTTCTTGGATTTATAAGGAAAAGGACTCTGCTCCTTGTTCAGGAGGAATGCTTGTGATTGTAACAGTTGTCCTTGTTGACAGCAGATATTTTTGATGTTGTGGGAGAGCACAGAGGAAGATTTCTGCTTTTACAGAGACAACACTGAAGGGTTCCTTCTTGCCTAATTTACAAGTCACTAGTCAGATAAAGCTTTATGCAGGCTCCATGCTGTCTCCTCTATATGATGGTCTTGTGTATAAAGTAAACTAGGAAAGAGCAAAGTGGACACTCATTGCTCCTGAGAGGCTCACTTTATTTATAAGTGTTAGAATTTTTCTGTTTTACTTTAAAAAATATAAAGATAGAATACATATATAGATAAAACAAGTACCTCACAAAAGGGCTCTTTCTTAAAGGAATAAATGTGGCACTCTGTACTTCATTCTTTATCTTGTTTTTGATCTAGCTGCCAGGGTACTTCACAGTTCTTTACCTGGCTTGGGGCTTGAACCATGACAGAGACAAAGTTTAAGAAAATGTTACCAACATAAAGATGAGTTAGTGTAGTCTCAGTAAAAGTTTTTTGTGTTTAAGGAAAGCAGGCAATCTACTAGTGCAGAGTTACAAATATGAACTTGTTTCATGTGGCTTTAATCAAATCTGGGATGTCTGGAATTAAGGGTCATCACCCTGCGAGGCACCTTGAGAAGAAACACTGTTTTAAATAAGGCCATTGCTGACATGAATGTGGACTGGAAGTTACGCTTTGTTAGAAACCAGGCATAACAACCAAACCAAACAAAACCAGAAAGAAAACCCACATATCAACAGAATCTCTCAATTTGTATTTTACAGTAATTTATTGTACATTAGAGAAGGAAGATCATTTCATTGACCAAGACAACAAGAAATTTAACTTGTTCAAGCACATCTAATATGTTATACTGTAATGATTTCCAAATGTTCTGTAGCCAAGCCATACTTGAATAAACTGGCAAGATTTCACCTCTATTACATCCACTTCACCTTGCTCCTGAATTCAACTGGAGCAATCTCCTTGCCTCTACTGACTGCAGCAATAGCACCAAGCCTGGGCTAATCAATCTAGGTCCACCTGACTGAACATGCCCAAGTGGCTCCTGTAACCCTCCATTGTGCTTCCCAGACCTTCTAGTTCCTGGACTGTGATATAGGGGCACATGGACCAACCTGGCACTGAACTGTGTGGCCTGGCAGACTTCATACTGTGGGTCTACAACACCATGCCTGGCTTTGTAATGTGCTACTCCCCCTACAAAGAGCCACAGCTCACCAGGTACCACAGACTTCCTCTGGCAAGAGCTCACTTGGGGTGGCTAATAGGCCATGGTGCATTGTTCTCAATGTATTCTAATGGAGAGTAGGTAAAGATTAATCAAAATTGACTCTTTGGTACAAGAGGCATATATGAGTTACATGTGCCAAGGGCCTGCAGGATTTGAATCAGAAGTTAAAGCTACCATTGTTTCTGTTAGTGATGCTGAGTGGTAATGGTATTAAGTTTTTGAGAAATTATATAAATATAACACTAGAATCCCCAAATTAATGTTTTTGGTCTAGATTCTGCCCATGTCAGGGTGTTGGAACTAGATGATCTTTAAGATCCCTTGCAACCCAAACCATTCGGTGATTCTGTGATTTTGCATTAGTCTTCATTATCTGAAATAAAAAAAAGTTGGACATGTACTGCTTAATACAATGTACTTTTACCAGGTCATGGGTTCTTGTTGCCCACTTGTTGCCTAGCTATCTTGAGTACAAATAAACAAACCATTCAAGGTAGGCATGGCTCTGTATGGTGGGAAGGGCTAAAGTGTTCTTCTGGAAGACTTAAATAAGCAGATGAAAATAGGTTCTGACACATTATACTGGGCTTTTCTGGCATAAAACTAGCCTTGGTTTTTGTCCAAAAATTGTATCAAGATTGTCTGAGGATTGAGAAAACTTATCCAAGGGAAAAAGCTCAGACTGCAGTAACATGTGACAGCCCTCTTTGTAATGCTTCCACCAAGCTCTGTGGTGCCCACTTACTTGTGAAAGAGGATTGTTGGATTGTTCTGTCATGACAGCAGCATGGAGACTTAACAGGGGAACTAACAGCACAGCTACCAGTAGTTCTTGTTAAAGATTCTCTATGCTTTACCCACTGCATCCTTGTGACATTCAAATGCAAGTTTTACCGTGAACTGTGAGCCTGAACTTTTAACTAAATTAGACCTCTCTTTCTTTTTTAACTAAGAGAGCTAACAAGCATCCCACCAGGGATATTCTGGGCATATAAAAGCCAGTGGCCTGTGTTATGGGGTGACAGAGGCTTGACTTGTACTGAGTAGCTTAATGTTCCTGATGCAAGCACATAAAACAATGCAGAGCACATCTGAGGGCTCTTGCTTTCTAAATTTAGCTTCACAGTAGGAATTGTAACGTCTTTTTTTTCTTCCCCAAAGCATTGAGTACAATTCGGCCCTTCCAAACTGCATGCTTAGAGCATTTATGTTGCATGAGAATTTGGTAGACTCCCTTGAAATGTATGTGCATTACTATTTTGTCTACAAATGTAGTAAAGCAGTAATAATACTAGCAAATTCTGTCTGAAAGGTAGCTGCAAATAGACTACTTTCTTTAAGAATCTAACAGACCCTTTACCATCCTCCTTATGGACAAATAGTGCAGTAGCATCTGTGACTGAATTCTCATACTGTACTAGGAATAAAGCTTATCCTCATTCTGGATCAGCTTTCAGTAACATTATTGAACCCAAAGAAATGAAGGCAAAAAAAAATTTCCTAAATAGGACAAGATGGTTACATGCTGTAGAGTTCAATGTGCTTTAGATTGCCAGGGTATGAGTATATTTTTGTTTTTACTTCTCCCTGCCAAGTCTAGTTAAATATTGAAGCATACCGTAATTGGGTATTGCTATTTGCAAACAGCTATAGGTGATTTTTGCTGGGAACTGGCAACTTGGCTTTAGTATTTCATGTCAACACTTTCAAAGATGTGTTTGGGTGATGTTTGTTTGAATGCATAATATATTAACTTTTCATACGTATATTGTACTATTTTGTGGCTTGGGTAGAGAAGCAGTTTATGTATTAGGCCATGAAAATGCTTACATGACTGTTTCTAGTGCTCTTTTTGTTTGGAGTTATTTTTGGTGTGAGGGGTAGAAGTGATATTAGGATTCTTTTAGAATGGCCTTCAGCTTGTTAAAAAAAATAAATTGAAAATCCCCAAACAAATCTGGCATATCTTCAAAGCTATCTCAGCTGTACAGATGTGTTCTGGTTATGCAGTCCAAATAGTTTTGAGACCCCCCACCCGCTGGCTGAAGTAAACTTGCTCAGCTGCTTAAATGAAAAAGAATGTCACACTGAGTATGTTTGAAGGGCTCATGAACCAAGTTTTAATGTGCTGTCATTATCTTTCGTATCTTTATATCAGCAGTTTAGGAGGTAGCTTAGCCTAAGCAATGCAGGATGTCTGAAGACAGACTTTTAGATGAAGATTGTTTAGAAATTGATAATTCTAGAACAGATGTACACTGATGTCTGTCTGCAAAAAGGAAACTGGAGCATCACACTACAGGTGAGATGAGGCTCTTGACTGCAAAATGTGATCAGAACTGATCCACTTAGTATCTCAGATGTGATGAAAGGCAGGTTTGCAGATAAAGAGCAGTAGTTGGAAACCTAAGATCATAAGTATTTAAAATAAAAAGTGGTATCTGACTCATACGTTTAGATTCTGCCCTGTAATACTAAATGGGACTACTTTGTGTGGACTCTTTAATCGTCCCTAACCCTCATCAGCTCCTATCTGCTGCAAGAATCAGTGGAATCAGCTCTTCTACTGGAACTCTTCAGCATAATCCCGTTGCTATTAATGAGTTCTGCTGATGACATAAACACAAAAGCTAAATACTTTTTAGAAAAGAGCTTGCTGGATCAGACATCATCATCATCATCATCAAATGGTTTGAGTATCCAAACACCTCAAAATCTGTAAGTGCAAAATTCTGCAGCCATCTCACCTGTATTGTGGAAATCTGAAATAGGCCAGGATAGGAAGATTCAATATTATTTCCTGAATATTTTCATTTAGACTCCATCTTTAGCTCTTTGGGAGTACACAACTGTACTTATTGTCACTCTTGTTCAGGCCACTTTTTTTTTTTCAGAATTATTATAGTCGTACAATGAGTTCTGAAACTAGCCATCATTTCTCTTCCAATTTTAATTTTAGATATTCTATGGAGCATGCTAAAAAATAGTGGTTTACAGATGTGGCCGTATCTTGCATGTGTACTATCAAAAATGGACTAGATTACCATTTAGTATTTCAGCTTCTGGCAAGAATTAGGTATTTGTCAGCACTACTGGTACCAAAAAAGGTATTACTTGGAAAAAAAACAGCTTTCAAACATTTTCAGTTTCTGCTTGTAAGCATGGAAATTTTCATCCAGGAGAATTAGCTGTTAGGTTTTCTTCCATAATGGTTGATGTAAATCCCAGTTCTCAGTATGTTAACTGGTACAGGAATTCACATTTTAGAATGGAGCCTGTTTGAGAGCACATTTACATATATTCATTTGAAGTAACAGGAATATTCTCACCTATTTTTTGTTCTCATGCATGCTGAAATACATATGGAAAGCCTTGGATCAGTTTTATTGCTTTTCTAAATTGAAGCTTTTAGGCCTCCAAAATACACCTAATTGGAGTTCTGCTGGTTCACTGTGTAATTTTATGTTGCTACAAGCTGAGGTTGCTAAATGATGTAGAGAAGAACTTAAAAACCTGTAGAATGGAGGAACAACAAGGAAGGGACTAGGAAATAGGTCTTCACAGTTAAATTCTATGTTTGACCTCTGTCAGTCAGTTGCTTTGCACTAGGAACAATACGAGCTAAGCCACTGGCCTTTTGCAACCCTTGAGAAGTCTGGTCATTTTGAACCTTTGAAGGACAGGGGAACTCAACTGCGAATTCCAGAATAGTTTGAGTTACATTTTTTACAGACTTGCACTACACTTTCTTTGGAGTGTTTTCCCAAGATCCAAAATGTGTGCTGCTTCCTGCACAAAACTTTTTGAGAAGCTTGTTTCCTTCAGTTCTCTTCTTTAACTTGAGTTATTTTCATTATTTTTTTTAAGCAGGAAATCATAATTCCAAAATACTACCCAAAAACCAAAGTACTTTTTTTATTCAACACTAAAAAGTATCTGTCTTGCCTCTGTAGCACACTGTATTATTCACCTCAATATATGACCCAACAGTCTCTTGCAATGTATCATCTTCTCATAGCTATTTTCATGTATCAACAAGTTTTTTTTCTGTTACTTTTTCAGTCAAAATAACTATCTACAAAATTTGCTGTCAAAGAAAATATATCTAAGCAGTAGGAAAACAAACTTCTGCATTGTTCAGAAAACCCACTTACCTCAATTACAAACAGTATTTTGTCCCTTACACCCAGCTTCTTCCCAAACTTCTGGCTTTAGTATGAAGTGCAATGCCTGGTATAAATGAAAATCAGATATTTGCTTGCTGATGATACCTATACCCACTGTGGAACAAATTAAATCTACAGGCTTCAGGAAATGCTTGGGCTGCTTTCGTTTAAATAAGAAAATCTCTCTCACTAAATTAGTTAGTTACCACTTAGAGGAAAAATTATCCAGGGTATCTGAAGGTATTAGTATTGGGATAATTCTACTTGATTAGTTTTATATCCTGACCAGTGGTTTGGTCAGGATGTTTTAAAAATCTGGAGTTGTTTTCCTAGAGCAACTATTGCCCTCTCTGCAGGTGTTCAGTCTCAACAATCCTCAGCAGAAGAGGGAAGGAAGGCTTTGCTCACAGACCTATTCTCTCATGCTGTTGCTTTTGTTTTCCGTTCATCTGCAAACTAAGGCAGCAGCTCCTTACTCTCAATAGGAAATTGCTGCATAACTGCCTGCTATGGATCCTGAAAAATAACCAATGTCAGAGGGCCAAGGTGGGACCCTGCCACATGTGAACCCTGAACATCATTCTGTCCTGAGTATGTTTGCAAGTGTGCAATGCAGTGGCACATGTTAAACAGAACCAATAACTCCATGCACTATACAGAAAATCTTTGAAAACTCTGATTTCTATAATCATACTAATTTCTGATTTAGGGAGTCTGTTTATTTTAAAAGTTCACTTAGTTCTACCGATGCACTCTAATTGAATTCAACTGGATTATTTCTCTGTCTGCTGCCAGGCTTCTCCCTTCTGCAGCTCCCTGGCAACCAGGTCCAGGAAAGGTCTTTAAAGAAGCACAGTCTCTCTTCTGCAGTCTTTTGCAGTATCAGTCCTCTTGCTATCAGGCAGAGCACTAGGAAGGCAAGGAGGAGCCTCCTGTCCCACCTGGCCTCCCATTCCCAACAGCAGGACCCCTTGCCCTTCCCTCCCCAGAACTGACCTTGCAGGTGCTCATACTGAACTGCACTAGTGGACAATAGTAGCAGCAACAACAGTTTCACCCATACATTTTTTCAAAATGTGAGATCTACAAAATATGTATTTTTTAAAAGCCATTAAAAACACCCAAATTCTGAAATTCTGTCTTTCCACAACCTACTGCAATGGTAAATCGTGGCTGCAGCTGTAGATCTCTCATCACCAAAGGTACCTCCTAAGGCCGTGCATGTCCTCCTTTACAGTATACTCTGAGCCATTCTGTAAAGCCTGAGCTATACCCTGGAGCAGAGAGTCATCTGAAGTTATGCAAGATTCATTGGTTTGCAAAAAAACTGAGTGCTTCTGGCACAACCATGCACCTTGTTTGGCTGGGACATTTTCTACTGGTGAAACATTAGCAAGATGGGAGGGTTGTGGCAATGGCTTTGAAGCATTTTTCTCTTTTAAAATTTACCTTTGAAGACTACAGGATGTTCCACATGTATCCAGAGGAAGATTCAAATGCAGTCTCATAACAATTTGAACTCTTCAGCATTTTCTTGTAAACTTCCTAGGAAAAGGAATTCAGATACATGGCCAGCCTTGCCAAAATACTGTCCTGTTGTTTTCCAAATGTGAATTTCCTTTTGAAATCACTTGGTCACTTTCTAATAACTTCAGCCTCAGTTGGAGCAATCTTGAGAGAAAACTCAAGGAAAAGCTGCATAGCAGTGCAAGTGTGAGAATTAAAAAATAAAAATAAAAGAATAAGATCCTAGTAGCATTTTGGAAACTTTAATCTATATAAATGGCCAATATTGGGCACACACTTTCACATCAAAATGGAGCCACTTCATTGTTGCTTGATATTCAAGGGAACACAGAATATGCCTTGCCTACCAGTGATGAGTGCAGCAAACTCCTTTACAACATAGGTGCACAAAGAAAATAAAAATCTTAAAAAATATTAACACTTTTTTGGTGTGACTGACAAATTACTGTCTTTGTTTAGAGTGGAATAATTTAAATTATTGATGCATAATATTCTTTGGACTGCACTGTAAGAAGTGTCTTGATCTCAAGCTACTGACTTTCTAAGTTTTATTCCTTTAGGGTGCCCTATAACTTTAAGGGAAAATAATGTGTTTCAGTATACTGTATTTCCCTCTACTGAACTGCACTAGTGGACAATAGTAGCAGCAACAACAGTTTCACCCATACATTTTTTCAAAATGTGAGATCTACAAAATATGTATTTTTTAAAAGCCATTAAAAACACCCAAATTCTGAAATTCTGTCTTTCCACAACCTACTGCAATGGTAAATCGTGGCTGCAGCTGTAGATCTCTCATCACCAAAGGTACCTCCTAAGGCCGTGCATGTCCTCCTTTACAGTATACTCTGAGCCATTCTGTAAAGCCTGAGCTATACCCTGGAGCAGAGAGTCATCTGAAGTTATGCAAGATTCATTGGTTTGCAAAAAAACTGAGTGCTTCTGGCACAACCATGCACCTTGTTTGGCTGGGACATTTTCTACTGGTGAAACATTAGCAAGTTGGGAGGGTTGTGGCAATGGCTTTGAAGCATTTTTCTCTTTTAAAATTTACCTTTGAAGACTACAGGATGTTCCACATGTATCCAGAGGAAGATTCAAATGCAGTCTCATAACAATTTGAACTCTTCAGCATTTTCTTGTAAACTTCCTAGGAAAAGGAATTCAGATACATGGCCAGCCTTGCCAAAATACTGTCCTGTTGTTTTCCAAATGTGAATTTCCTTTTGAAATCACTTGGTCACTTTCTAATAACTTCAGCCTCAGTTGGAGCAATCTTGAGAGAAAACTCAAGGAAAAGCTGCATAGCAGTACAAGTGTGAGAATTAAAAAATAAAAATAAAATAAGATCCTAGTAGCATTTTGGAAACTTTAATCTATATAAATGGCCAATATTGGGCACACACTTTCACATCAAAATGGAGCCACTTCATTGTTGCTTGATATTCAAGGGAACACAGAATATGCCTTGCCTACCAGTGATGAGTGCAGCAAACTCCTTTACAACATAGGTGCACAAAGAAAATAAAAATCTTAAAAAATATTAACACTTTTTTGGTGTGACTGACAAATTACTGTCTTTGTTTAGAGTGGAATAATTTAAATTATTGATGCATAATATTCTTTGGACTGCACTGTAAGAAGTGTCTTGATCTCAAGCTACTGACTTTCTAAGTTTTATTCCTTTAGGGTGCCCTATAACTTTAAGGGAAAATAATGTGTTTCAGTATACTGTATTTCCCTCCAGATGGTTTCTGCTGGATTTTGGCAGCCACATGTGACAATTAACGTTCTTGCCCTTCTAATCTCACGCACTTTAAATAGACAAACCGTATTCTTACAAAAACTATTACAGACTGTTCAGCAGATCTTTAACTATCAAACTGTGACTATCACAATAAACAGAATATCCTTACCATATTGCTTGGGGTTTAGATAAAAGCATCTAAGTGCTTAGCTATTTAAGGAGAGAATTGTATAGCAGACTCTTGTAGTTCATAGTTCTGTGTATAAACGTCTCTTTCTAGAGTAGCAATATGTGAACAGCTAGTGCTGAACATTTTTTTTTTTAAAAAAAAGCATTTCTCCATGTCTTACATGGAATTCTTGCTAAACAGTTAGCAACCCTCACCCATTGCATCCTGAAAATACAAGCACCAGCTAGCATCCACTTTTTCTGTGCATATTCCTAAATTAACAATCTGAGATCCTGTTAAAACGTGAGCTTTGTGAAACATCACACCAGTTTCTCTCCCTTTTGTAAATGAGAGGCAGAATACTTGAGCATTGCAGCACACAGGAAAGCAGAACTTTAAGTGGCATGTTGGAGACCTGATTTCATACATAAAATTATAAAAATTAAGAGGTTGTAACAAAGGGTAGAGTGATTACAGGGATACTGCTTCCTGCTTTCTGATCAGCCTCCCCTTTCAGTAGCACAGTGAGCAAAAGCGGGCAGGTACAAGACTAGCTCTTTCAGCTTCTTAGGTTATGCCAGAAGTTTCAAATGCAGTAAATCATGAGCAATAATAGATGTTTAAAATGGAAAGTGTCTTTTTCTATCCTGACTTTACTATTGTATTCTTTAAGCCACTGGAGGGAAAAGCAATGCAGGGGGTATGCAATAATATTTACTTGTAGCATTTGCAGTCTCTAATGTCCCCTGTATAGCTGCTTATGTCATTGATGTTGTTTTATTGGAAATAATTTTATTTTTGCAAGTAGTCTGACTTACAGCATCAAGGTTTTCAGGAATTCCCAAGTAGCTGCAATGAGGTGCAGTAGAAAGGTCATGTTAATCTGTGCATAGCCAAGTGTGTGCTGATTCCCAAGTTTGTTGTGTGTTTTTTATCAGCCAGTGGTTTGCACTGGTGGCTGCAGGAGCTTACTTCCAGGCCAAGTAAATGAAAATTTTGCTTATGAAAGGAGGTTTCTGTCTTATCTATAGAACTGAAACTAGGGGTAATGCTTTATTCTATCCTGATGTTTCCCCCCTTTTAAATGCTACAGTATTATGTTGATTTGCTATGTTCTGAAAAAAAACCCCACATTTCTCTCTTTAAAACTCTCCTTTATGTGCCCAAAACAGAAGATAATTTGGTTTGGTTTCATTAAAATCCTTTCTGAACTTTTTACACTGTAGCTATTCTTCTCAAATGAGTCATACAATAACCATTCCCAGTTTGTAGCCAGTTCTCCAAAGAAGCAGCAGAAAAAAGAAACAACTTCCTTTTAAGGGAATGAGACCTGTTTGTAATGATAAACCTCTTTCCATTTCTATTTGAAGACATTCTCCATAACCCAAGAATTGATAGTTATAAAAACACTACCTACTCTATTTGGATTACAAAAACACTCATAGCTATAGAACATTGTTTAATGTTAGCCTAAAGCATCTGTATATACACTGATACATAGGGGGACTGTTGAAATTACACATGCCACATGTCAAACAAGCAACTAGTTCACCAGAAATCTGTAAGGAACAGCTTGGAAATGGTTTCATTTAATTTTACTTAATATTTTAAATAAATGAGCTTAAACAAAGAAGTATTTAATATATATATGGAATGAAAACAGTTCAAGAGTAGGTAATTGTATAAGTAAGCTAACACGGCAATTTCTCTTAAAGTGCTGTACGAGCCCCAAAACTCAACAAACTGCTTGAACTTTGGAGTATTCACAGGGTCTTAGAATTTGAGAAAATATCAGTGTCACATATCTGTGACAATTTCTGTAACTTCTGAAAAACACTTATTTTAATAGGAGCTATCTTGCTTATCTACTCAATTTCTGTCCACAGGAGCTGTAATAGGAGTTTAGGTGCCCTCACTGTGTGTTTCATTCTCAGACTGATCCTTCTAAGCTTCTGCCATTAGCCCTGCAGTTATTAAATTACAATTTCTGCAGTACCACATGAAAAAAATATTTAAACATTAAAAACATAGGATTACTTGATTTTATCCTCTTGTGGGTCGGATCACTTTGCAATCTAGAATATCCAGAAATGTATTTTAGTCAAAGCTGTAACTAAGGTAAGAACCAAATTTCAGTATCTGGTACTGTGAGGAAAAAAGCATATGTTATGAGACTCACAATAAATTTTAAAAAATTGTCCAGATAGGCATGGCTATTTTTAAATTTATTTAAAGATACCTGATTATAGGTATTTTTTAAAAAGTTGTTTATTTTATGTGTAAAATGGGTGTTATTGCATACAAATTAAAATATTTCATTTGATGTGGTACTTAGATGGGAAATAAGAATGGAGTTATAAACTAGCTAAGGGCTGAAGAGGGAAAAAACCCTGATACTAACTTTAGACTCAAAAGCAGAGATGAATTGTTTAAGTTACGCTGCCATCCATTTAGCTCTGAACCCCTGACATGATGGTTTATTAGAGAGGTGGAGACAACAGAATTCTTTGTAACATGGATTTATATGACCAGAGGAGCTACAGCAGACTTCTGCTGTGTTGTTAAAATAAATTAATCAAAACCAGCAGGGGAGCGTCCTAGAAATACAATGGTGGCATTATTCAGAAACTGTAAAGATTGCATTTTTAAGGAAATCCAAATGGTATGTAGCTTGGGAAAGAGCCAGTTGTTTTTTTAATGCTGCCAGTTATAACAATTCTTAATATAACTAACTGGAGTATTGTTTCAAGCAGCTCTTTGACATATATTTTGTATTATTTTATTTAATTATCTTCCTCTGAATTATTATGTACTAACTCAAGCATAATATGGCATCTCTCAGCCCAGATAGATTCTGAAATACTTTAATGACCTTTGGCCAAAATCTGTGCCAGCTTTAAGATGTGTTGGCCAGTCAAGGAGGCAGTTATAATCACAGAAGACTGCAGCCCACACATTCATGAAATGCAGCAATCCTATAGCAAGAGCACCTCTGTGTGTGCCTTCTAGGAAGCAAAGTAATATTTTCCTAACAAAACTTTGAAATAGGGAAGGGCTACAGGGTAACCGATGGAATTAGATCGTAGGCACAAGTTGGAATTTGGTTGGGACATTAAAAGTCATCCCTCTCCTGCAAATGGATTTTTAAAAGTGAAATTACTGCAGGTGGACAGAACTTCAGGTGCACTTTTCTTGCTGGTATTACTCAGGGGCTGACTCAGCAGGGGCATCGTACTGAATGCGCAGCATTAACTTTCTGCAGCCCTCTGGTTTTGTCAAGCAGGAAGGACCTTGAAAAACAGAATCACAATTTGAACTGCTAATATTTACGTTTGATGCACACTTTTCAGTTTTAGCATAGATATGGTTTTATATCTACATTTTCTACATCTTATATCTATCTGTATGTCTATTTTATTATCTACTCCTGTATTTTATTCCATTAAATGATGTGTAACTCACAGATGCAGCACATCAGTCAGTTGTGGTCTACCATTAAGCTAGTCATACAGTAGATGGATGAGTACCTCTCCATTTCCTGAAGACAAAGAACTGAAGTGTGAAAGTCTCCTGTGTCTTGGATATTTTTATAATGGAAGGGCACATGTAAAATCTTTGTGTTTTTTTAAAGACATCATAGTTTCCATGCATTGTAATTGCATTAAACTTCCATGCAAACATTAAAGTCAGTTAGTGGGAAGAAAACCTGGACAAAATGCTACTTGCTTAATTAGTTTAAATTAAGTTCTGAATTTTGCTGCTATCAAAAGGTCTGAAACCTGCTATAAGATTGTGATAGCTCTGAAGAATACTCTACACCCCAAATCACAATCATATTCTCCCATGTAACCTTTTTTATTTCCCCTGGCCTTTGTTGAAAAGGCACTACAGTTCTAACATAGCTCCCTAAGTTTCTGGAGAGTTATGCCACAGAGGTGTAGAGGTATGGCTTATTCTACATAGTGTTATTGAAATAAATATTAGAACATTAAGTCATGATAGGTTTCTGTTCTTTTGTCTCTTCTTCCAAAACTATAAACAATAGAAATAAGGATTAAGAAAAATAACGGGAAAATTCTATGGGACTAAATTTAAAAAGATCTTCAAATCTTACTCAGATGTTAGAATAATAGTAAGTTTTAAAGAATTTTCTAAAAATAACAAAAAAATAAACAAGCACATGCAAATGAACAGGATAATCTTGACTGTATCAAACATCTGGAAAATATAAGCACACATAAAAGAGCTACTCATTTGAGGGACTTAATTTAATAACTCATCCTGTTTAAGATTAACATGTGACTATAAAATACCTCCTTGCCATTCAGAATATTTCACCCCAACATAGTAGTAGAAAGTTTTTTGACAGCCCTTCTTATATTAGCTTCAGGACAACAGCATTCCTTTTTATTTTGTGTGGCTACTGTTGCTCCAGCTTTGCTACAAGGATACCCTGCATATTTTTCAACTATTGAATGATGGGTCTAACTAATTTGCATTGTTATGGCAATATTGAATCTCCACATAACTTCAGTATGTATAAATCCAAAACTCTGCCAGATGTTCATTACTTGTTTTTTCGAGTGAACAGTGCCTGTGCTACACAAGAGAGCAACTAGCAAATGTATCTTAGCCAAGAGGCACTTTTTATAAGTACTTCTGTAATTAAGGCATTTTCAGCTACAAAACCAAAATCCTCCACGTAGTATTTCCTTTTAGATCAATGGAAAGGTCTTCAACTCCAACCAGGGTCACCTACTAGCTTAAAAATCTGAGACACTAGCAGAAGAAGAAATGGCAATCACTTCATCTTCTCCTCTCATATGCATTGTGCTGCTTTCAGAGTTTGTTTTTTTTGTGAAAGAAGAAACAATCTTAAAGAACATCTGACAGTAGGACAGCAGGATATTCGTGAACAATTGCTCAAAGGAGTGTCAGGAAGCCCAAGATAATGGCAGAATCAGCCCTGGTCTGCAGTGCTCTTACAAATTACAAACACCAAATAAAAGGAGTAGAAGGTAGGAAGAACTTGTGAAGTCACAACTAGAAACGGAGAAGACTTTCACGTGGCTCAGTTCTGCAATTTTGTATTTGTTTCCTGAGCAAGTGCTTCCCTATGATTCACATTGCTATATAGACTGGAAATGGACGGGCAGTGCAGCTCCTTACCTCATGGCACTGTTTATAGCTGTCTGTTTAAGAACTCTTTGCAGTCAGACACAAATTTCAGAATATTGGTGATGTAAAAAGTAATTTAAAAGTCAACTGAAGATTAAGAGTGGCATTTTAAACAGTTGAATGGGAACGTAGAAATGTACAGTACTCTTTTTCACCTAAAAGAAGATAATCTGACTCAGATTGCCTCAGAAGACTGATAATACAATTTTGAAGGAAAGGTCCTGTTATGCAAACTGCTAGTATCTTCTCAAGTTTCTCTGGGAAGAACAGTTTTTAAGGGTTGCATAGACTTTAAACAGTGTCACAGGTCAATGCCTTCATAAATTAAATTCAGTGTCAGAATCAGTGTCCAGTTTCCTTTTCTCTTTATTATTTTGCCCTGAAACTTACCTTTTTCTTATTAAATTAAACCTGATACTTAATTTAAAGAAAACACACAAGAAGACTATTTTTAATGTCACTGCAACAGGGGGGATTGCTTTCCATTTCTTTTATTTTTGCATGGAAGAAACTAGAAATCTGCATACATTCATCTTATGCTCGGTACCTAAAGGAAGAAGCCTTGATGACTGTAATTTGTGAGAAGAAAAAAAACAAGTCCAACCTCTCCTTCCATGTCCCCCACCCCATATTCCACATGCTTTGCATAGGTATTTTACTCTGCAAAAGCATTTATCTGTGGCTGATGCCACAGGAGTGCAACAAAGCTTTCTGTATTAAAAAGGAGGATGATCCAGAGGTGGAAGGGGTGTTTCAATAAGGACAGGCTCAGCAGATCTGACAAACACATGTGCTTCACAATAAGCAATATTAGCTGCAGAATGGGGTTGGGGTCTGCTGCTGGGAGGATTTTGCCTCAAACACTCCTTAGCGGTGTGCTCAGTCCAAGCAAAGCAGTCATACTGGTCATTCTGACCAGTCAAATGCAGTTGTGGCAGGATCTGTATTTAAGGTGCTGGTTAGATTGTGACTAATTGTGTTTAAATGATGGAAAAACTAGAGGTCCACAAGGCCTAAGGGAGCCATGTGAAACAGCCAAAATGAAACCTGAGCACACAAAAATGTCATCTAGCCTGAGAGTATCTTTACAAGTGTAAAACTAGAGAAATCAAAAAAGTTCCGGGAAGCTTTTAAATTAAACTCAACTCATTTGAGCCTATATGTAAGTTGTGCTCTAAGTGACATACAGGTATAACCTGAGATTATGTGAAACCCTAAGGGAGATCACTGCTTTCTGTAGTGCAAGGAAACTATACAAACAAGAGAGGACTTTGTAGTGTATCGTTTTCTCTCCCAGTGAAAAGAAGATCCTACAACATAAAAGGGACTTGCAGTCACAAAGAAACCTATTCCTACAGTATTTTGGCCACGTGCAGATCAAAGACCTTCACCAGATAGTAACCTCAGTCCCCCAGTCTTTGGATTACTAAAAATATTATTTTCTTTGGAAACTGTTGTTGCTAGACAGCACAAGTCTCATTTGAAGGCTTACTTTACTCATAATGATCTGATGTAAACCTATGAGAAGGAGCTCTTCAGTTGGGTAACAAGCAAGCAAGAGGCACTTCATAGAGGCACTTCATAGGCTATAGGTGACTCTTACAGCTCTGACTGTTACTGTGTGTGCATCCAACATGACAGATCCAGTCACTGAATTAAATTGTGTTCCTTGTTCCTGATGGAACACACCTGCATGTAAACACAGAACAATAAATATTTTCCAGCCTTTAAAAAAAAAATGTTTAGGTCTAGAGTAGTAAAAGGTTTTGGGGAAAGATTTGGTTTGGCTCTCATTTGAGGTGAGCTGGGTTGCCATGCTGTTGCCTAGAACACGTGAAAATACTAACAAGAGGCAGGGTTTCTTCCCACACTTTTCAGTTTCAGCTAAGATTGTGCTAAAACAGGATCCCATTGCTACCTCTCTATTTTTATCCCAGGACCCAGCAGCTGATGAACCATGCCAGGATTTAAGTCTTTAGAGCTGGATGACGCAGGAATCCAGAAGGCCTGAATTCAAGCCTGATTTGAACAGGCCAGTGCATCTTTAGTTTTTGCTTGAGTCAATTAGCATCCAGCAGCAATTGTGCTGACTCCCAGCCTCAGCAATTTTTCTAGGCCTCTTATGCAAATCAGGCCTGGAAGCAAACAGCAAGTAAATGACCTAGAAGGCTGGTACGGGGCTGGGCACCATTGTTCTTAGGCTGTGTATTTCAGTGCTCTGTTTGTGCATCTAGTAACATTAAAAAAATGACAGGCCACAAAGATAACTATCTCCCCAGGCTTAATTATTGTACCCTTTGTACTACTCTTGCCAGTGTAGAAAAAGAGGCATTCACAGTTCTCTCACTGTGTTTAGATTCACTGGATTGTTTTTCACTGTTTCTATAAACATACAGGAAGAAAACTGTGATTCTGGGATTTTGGAAAATTTTTGCTTCTGTAGAATGATGAGGTTTTGGTGTAAAATTCTTTTTGTAGTCACAAATTGTGCCATGAAATAAAAAATCTTTTGGTAACGTTATCCTGATGATACGGGAAATTACTTTAAAATGTAGCATAGGTAGGTGCTGAATCAGGGCCTTTCACATAAAGAATCAGTTACGAAAAAATTGAGATCACACCCATACTGATCTGTTAATTTAAAACTATTCGAGTAAAAAATGGGCTTAAGCTGCTAAACTCAGATTTCTGACACCCTTGCTGTTCAAGGATGTGTTCTTGGATTTGGTTTTGCTGCACTTCATGGGAGTCTATTCTCCATCAGATTAGTAAAATCTCGGTTTAGAAGAGCTAATGTTACAGACTAAAGTCATGACTGAAAGTGAGGGTAGAGAAAGAGAAAGTAGGATAATAAGGAATCTAGAAAAAAAACCATCTTAATATAGCTGAAAATTCCGTTTAAATTGGATACAAGACCTGGTTGATTTCTTAGATCTCCATGGCTCCCTGTCTGCTCTGGCTGTTGTCAGATTGGTCTGGAAGAAGCTGAGGTTTGATACAAAGTTTCTTTATACTCCTTTTAAAAATTATTTCATGTATTCGGTAATCATGTGTAGTATTACTACTGAATGTTCATAATATGGTGTAAAATAGGTGCAGAAATATTCTTCTGTTTTGTCTTAATGGCTGCCTTTTCTGAGGGTCTTTGGAAATATTCCTTTTTAGTTGTTTGTGTTGTTTTTTTAAAGATCAAACAGTGTCCTAATTATAGTGTTATGAAACCACATAACAAACCCTAGTACAAATGTATGGAGCCCCTCCTTAAGGGGATTACATTATATTTGTATGCAGGGAATAAGAAGTAAAGTGAAAGGAAGATTTGTAATGGTTAATTTGATATTATTATTTTGGTTAATTTGATACTATATGATTCTTGGCTTGTTTTATGTATTTATCTTGAAGACATTAGGTCTATGCTTTGAGATTTTTTGATCTGGGAGGTACTGAGCCAAACAATACCTAAAAGCTTCAATAAGAAAACATTAAAGCTAGGAGCCAAAATTTCTACAGGTCTAACTGTCTTTACATTCACTTACCTATGATTTTGGGCATTGTGAATAAGAGCACCATCTAGTGATAATCAATAACAAGTCGGTGTCATGAAAAGGTAATGATTCAATCAGGACATAAAGACACACTGCTGATTCACTTAGCTAAGGGATTTGGGGGCTTTAAAGGAGACACTGTTGTAGTTGTGATTTCCAGTTCACTCCAGTGGCTAGTATCTTCCCCTAGATACTCCTGAACACACACACACACCACCTCTAAAGCCTAACTTTGGCTGACAGTGTAGATACCATGAGAGAACACTTTTTATGTTGTTCTAAGGTAACAAACCCCTCCAAGACTGGGAATGACTCATTTTGTAATGTTCAGCATAACATATTTATTGCACTGACTGAGATTTAGGTGAAACCATTCTAATTTCCTAAGTATCAAGTTTTTCGGAAAGCAAATAATTCTGAAACTTTAGGCTTTTTTCAGTGAAGGATGTCAAACAGCTGCTCCTCTGTAAGGATCTTAAGCATTAAATAGTATTATGTTAGAATTTGCTTAAAACATTCTGTGTTTAATAATAGGCTTTTTTCTCATTTGAATAATATTGTAAATAAGTCTTACGTTACCATTCTGCAAGTATTACTTCAGTGTGTGGGAAGATCATTCTGAATATGTGATAATTTATAAAGCTATTTATCCCTTTCAGATTATTTCCATATGCATCCTCTGTAATTATATCAGCGGCTTATGGCAGCTAGTCCTTGCAGTGATCTCTGTAAAATAGGGTAATGCAATTTGTGGAACAAAATGCTGATCAGTCTATCTCAGCCACATCTGTTAAGCTCTAGTAGTTCAGAGATTTCTGCAATGAGAAAGCTCATGCAAAGCAGAAAGTTTCCTGTTACTTCTTCCAGTCCAAAGGAAGCTGATGGGTGCTCTTCTAACCAAGTAACAGTTAGAATCTGAGGCATTATTCACCCACAATTTTCAGTGAATTCACTGAAAGTGATGCTTCAGTAGGTAGCTGTACTTTTGTATTTAAATCAAAGTAGTACCAAAAGAATAAGAGAAAGCAGAGCAAGAAATTATGGCAGAGAAGGTGATGATTTAGAGGGATAAATGGAGAGATGATCTTTTCATGAGCACCAGTGGCAGTGGTCTAGTAAAGCTAATAAAACTCATTATGTGATTCCCCTTGATTGCAGTACATCTTGGAAACATCTGATATTGTACAGGTATAAACAACCATTATAATCACTGTTGCACAATTCTCCATCTAGATCCTTTTCTTCTGGAAGAAAAGCAGGATTTTTTGGGAGGACTCTTAAAGCCTTTCCAAAGTGAAGTTTGTTAAACTGTTGAAGATGCATGTATAGGATGGGTGTGCCAACACAAGGAGTTACTGTCTGACTTGTCCAGCTGCAGCTGTGCCTGCTGAAAAATTTGCCACCCACAGCTGCTTGGCATTCCTCTCACTTTCTCCCTCCTATCCTAACCTCGAGGTTTCTACACCTCAAGTCTTCTAGATGAACTGCTAGTGTGGGAAAGGATGGTGAAACAGTGGCGCAGGTTGCCTGAAGGAGTTGTGGGTGCCCCATCCCTAGAAGTGTTCAAGGCCAGGTTGGATGAGGCTTGGAACAGCCCAGTCTAGTGGGAGGGTTGGAACTAGTTGATCTTTAAGGTCTTTCTGACCCAAACTGTTCTGTGATTCTATGTTCCCTGAGCTCTCAAAAAAAATGAGGTGAGTTAGGAAAGCCCTGATATCTAACTCCCCTAAGAAATACCTGCTCATTTCAACCAACACAAGCCTGTCTATTTGCAGAATTTAAGAAAGCAAAAGGGCAGTTACAAGTAGTCTCTTCAACGAGTAAACAATTGCTACTGAGAGGTAGGTCCACAGTCTAAAGTTTCTCCTTAGCTTACACTGATACATTATCAGTCTTGTAATAAATGGCTTCTAGTTTCTAGTAATGTCAGTCTAGTACCTATTATTAGCAATCATTTCAGTCTCTTTAGATAAGCAAGCTATATGTCTTCAACTCAAGTATCTTTGTCCAGATGAAGACTTCCAAGACAGCTTGGAAATTAAATGTACAATTACCAAATAACTGGAAAAATGTTACATTATTTAAGTGTTGTCTGAATACCCAAAAATTTTTTGTTCCTTTGAAGGGAATGACTTCTGGTAGACACAGAAAACTGTAGTAAGTAGATCCCTAGCAAAAACTGCTACACCCTTCCCAATGAGAATTTTTATTCATGATATCTGCTTCTAATTAAATAACTGCACCATATTATACATACTGAGGCCCAGTCCTTTGTCCTGTGAAGTCAATGGCAAAATTCCCATTGAGTTAATGGGAAAAAATGTAACTCCTTCCTTTATAGCAATTTCAACTGTTGGGTTTTTAAAAAAAGATTCCACTTTGCCACCTTTTCCTACAGACAATAAGCAATTCCTGATACTCCTTGTATTAAACAGAGTACTAGGAAGTGGAAATTTGATCTTATTATGTTCCCCTGTCATTGCCTTTACTTTTCTCTCTGCTACAGTAAAGTGTTGCAATGGAAATCTGATTGTCTTGCATTATCTTCATTTTAGAAGTTTCTTAAAATTCATTATTGCAGCAATGTATGCCATACATGGCATGTTTATGTTAGGGAGAACATATCAAATGAGGCTGGCAGTATAGAAACCATAGCTTATGTACTTTTTTCATAGCTTTGACCCATCACCAGTTCATCTCCTAATTACTTGCAATATAAAAACATACTTAAAAAATATAACAACAAAGCATCCAGCCTTCTAAGTGTGACCATATTTCTCAAATATATGTAGAAAAAGGCAAGTTTATAAAATAATGATTCTACAGCTCTGCGGTCCAGGATGGCATAAAGGTTACCTGTGCATTTGATGCCCCATCCTAGATGCAGGAAGGAGTTATCAAACAAAGAAGGAAGTTTAAAGAATTCAAAATACATATATGTGGAAGCCAAAAGAGCACTTGTAGACAGTGTTTCCCTGTTAAAAAACATTCTATGCTATGCTCAGGACTGTAGCACATGGTGGAGAGCTCAGGTAATAATCCCATTGGCTCAGGCAAGCTTAGAGCTAGTTTTTCACTATAATTTATCTTCCACATAAGCAACAAATAAAGCAGCCACTTCTTCCCTCTTCTTAGCACCCCACTGAGAGCAAGGTGCTGAGGGTTTTTGAAGATTTTTGGCTTTCATGCTCAACATGTTGTACTGGCAGGTAACCAAAAAATAGTACTTTGATTTTTTTGGCGCATGCTGAAGTGTTTCAGACTAAATGTGCATTAGTCCCATCCTAACATCCATACTTGCTATGGACTACAGATTCTAATGAAATGGGACAGATGGGAAAAATTACAGAAAAGAAAAAAGAAATCCACTGTGTAACTTGTGCACATTAGATCTGAAATTTAAAACCTTCAAGCTGATATCTGGGGAGGGGGGTTTACTGCCAGTTTCGTTCCAGTTTTGTTACAGTGCTTGTAAGTACTGGTTGCAATCTAAATGTTATCATTTTTGTCCACAGTTAATTCCATGCACGGAATTGTTCCTCTTAAAGTTGAAGCTATCTTTGCAAATTAGTCTTATTTTATAGAGTGTTAAGCATTTACCCTATGAAATATGGTCCCTTAAAATATTTTTTACTCGAAATATTTCTGCTGTAAATATGAAGAACACTGAGATCTCAGTTTGGAAGAAAGCCCTTCTGTGATATGCATAAATATCTATCTGTATCCTCTCAAACAATCTGACACAATCCTAAAGGCCTTTGTAAACATCATTTCCTGTTACGATATTTTAATGTGAACTTGGCCAGAAGTCTTACTATTACATTCAAATTCACAATAAGAATGCAATGGCAGAAAATACAGAACAATGAAATATAATTATGTCATGCAGTGTATTTTAAATGTTTGCAGCTAAGAAACTAAAAAATGAAGCAAAGGTCTATACAAAGCAGCTAATCTAATTTAGTAGGAGTACAATGCTTGGCTTCTTTTAGTTTGCTTAGTTTAAATCAGTGTGAATTATGTCGTTCACTCTATTCCATTGAATAATCTCCTAGCATGGGAGTTGGAAAACCAACTATTGGAAACAAGCACACATGAATACTACCATGTATCTGAAGCATGCTTGCATTTGCCTAAATACTGTGGAGAAAGCATGCCAAAACCAGCTTGGTATGTAGTTCAGCATATCCAAAACCTGTACACAATCATGTGCTAGTTCAGCCTGCAGTTTTTAAACAACTAGATGGGACTTTAGTACTAAACATTTCCATTGGCACAATAGCTGGAATGCAAAGGTTTGAAACTAGGAAATGCAGACCCCTAGCCTTTGGAAATTTATATTAATCTTTGCTGGTAAAGGTGTATAATTTTATTTTTTTTTCCTCATTATTTTTCTAACTAGGGATAACAGATTTTCAGGAACGGAGTTATTTGTCAGTGGTCTATTTTAGTTAGATTTGATAACTTGAACTTGTTCCTTTGTTTTGCAAAATAAATTAACCTGACCTCTTTAAAGCCCAGATTCTTCCTAGTTGTCAATGAAAGTTTTGTCATTCACTTATTAGAAGCTGAACTGTGTCATCTAAATCAGTGTAAAAATTTACTGGTTATTAAATTGGGTCAAGGCTCATAACAGAGTCAAAATCCGCTCCAGAAAAGATAAATAAACCCACAATTTTCCACATAATTCTATATGTGAAAGAATATGTAAATATGCCTTACAGGGTTTTCTGAATATCAGCAAATACCGGCTGTGTCAGATGGCCTAAAGAATGAATTTGAGAATAAGAGTTTGTCCAGGCTGCAAAAACAAACTATGTTTGGAAATGCATTAGCTAGCAAATTTAAACAAACAGTTTTAAATACAGTCCAAGTAAGGCAAGTTGTGTTTAAAATAATGTAGGTTAACTCTGAACTCCCCTTCTTTCCTGCCAAAGTTAAACTAGCATGTTTTAAACATGGCTCGCTCTGTCCTACTGCTAGTGCATAAAGTTGCATTTAAATTCTGTTAAAAATGTATACAAATAAGGCAATATCAGCGAGGTCATGTTATCTGAGCACTGAGCTGTTACACAGCATGCTGAGCACCTTCATTTCAAGCAGAATTGTACATAGTATGATACTGACTATATGTCAGTACTTGACTATGTCTTAAGTATAATTTCAGAAGCAGACAGCACCAATGCACCAACTCCAAGATGACTATTAATGTCATATGGAGATGATCTGAAACACAGAACAGTATGAAGGTCAGCTTTATGAAAGCCATTTGGGGTTGTTCTGCATGTGTCAATTATTTCAGAAAAATGCAGGGAGAAAGTCAAACTACCACAACAGAGCCCACCTCCCTATATATCCAGCATAAAGCAAGCATATTCAGACATCAACTTTTCACACTGTGGGTTCAGGTTGTTCCCAAGTCTTTGAGTTTCACTTTCAGTTTCAGGTTCCAATGAATCCAAAATGATGAAACTGAGACTTGAATTGAAATCTGAGTGTTTTTGATGGACAAGTGCACAAGTCTAAAATAACCAAGGCCAGTTTTCATGTCATTACTGAGCCAAAGGGAGAGCTACTATTTGTGCAGCAGCAGAAGCAGCAGTCTTTTTCAGAAACTAGCAAAATAGTCACAAACTGTGTAAATTTTGCATGAAGCCTAGTTGAGGCTGTTGGATTTGAACCCTGAATTATCAAAGTATTTAATAGGAGTCATTAGGACTATAATTAATGTTTCCAAGACAATGGAACATTGCGTGATATTTGGCATGTTTGGACTTAAGAAATGTCCATAGAAGAGCAAATATTTTCAGCGTGCAAAATCACATTGGTAGGAGTTTCAAAATATCCATTAAGTTCTTTCAAATAACATTTTAGAGGATAGGAATTATAATGGTAGTCCTACACTGGCAAACTGGCATGATAGAAATGAAAGGAAGGAAAATATTTTTCTAAAAATTTATTTGAAAAAAGTTCCTGAAAAAGTACAGAATATCTGTCAGCACATTAAAAAATATAACCATGTGTTTGCCCGTATGTAACTTCCTATTGTTATGCCGATGATGAATCAAGGAAAGATCCGGATGAATGCTCTCATAGGTCTAAAATAGGACAACATGAAGATATTGTTCTTGCTGAGTGTATGTATGTAGAAATCTATCTGCATATACTACATATGGACCAGAGTACTTCCAGAACCGAGATGTTCTGAATTCAATAAGTGAGGCACGTTGTCTCAATAACATTAATTTCCCCAATGTCTCAAGCAGGAAAACCTACAACACTACTGATCATACAGAATTTTCAGCATCTGATGATTTTTACTTTTAGGATACCAATGGGAAAAAGAGGACTGAATTTCCTTTGAAGTGCTTAGAGGTCTGAGTCATGGAACTTACTTTCCTTGAATACTAGAACTATTCAGTTGAGTTCCCAAACTTAAATTAGCAAGACTCTGACAGATACAAACAATGAGTTCATAAAATTGCTGTTTGGTGTAGGTAACAAATATGCTGGGAATAATTTGCCTGCACTGCAACCAGATAACTTATAACTGAACCGTGGTATAAGGCCATTAAGTCTAAATCATCTCTAGAACAACTCCATTAAATTACCAGTTGCAAATGAGATGTTTCTTAAAGGCATAGTTGGTATTGTTAAGTCTCAGTAGAAGAACTCATAGGAATTTCTTTCAAATGCTGGTCCAGAAAGTAATCCATTATTTTGTACATACAGTTTTTATATATCTCAAATTAAACACTGCAAAGAAATTTGCAAGAAAAAAACCACATTATATTTATTTTTAAAAGCCTGCTTTCACATATTTCCCAATGGAAACAGAAAGGACATCATGTGTCACTTTGCTCTTATATATCTTGAATTCTTAGCCATCTAGGGTCACTGTTGTACTGAGATTCCCCAACCGTCTCCGGCTTTGGGAAAGCTATCCTACAGTGCAGTACGTGGAACTGGAAATCTTGAACTGAACCTCAAACTGAAAAAAAAACCAAACCAAAACAAAAAACACACAATTTTTCATTGTGTTTAGAAAACACAGCATTTGGGTTTTATAGCCAGTAGAAAAATTAGTATGCACTAATTTAATAATTCCTGACTCTTCCATGAGTTATTAGGTTCAGTTTTCATGGATAGCAGAATGAAAGCTGAAAACATTGCCTGTCCCCCAAAAGGGTCATACACAGGGTAGCTGCCGACCTCCCCCCACCTCACTGCCTCACCCTGGTGGTGGTTGCTGACCTGGAAACCCAGGTCTGCACCCCTCTGAGAGAGCCCTGGCTCCCAGGGAGGACAACAAACCTTGCTGACAGAGTGAGTTCCAGAGAAAGCTGTTGCCTGTCAGCTCTAAGTTTCACGTTTTCAGCCAGATACTGTTGTCAATTTTCAAATCTCACTGATCCTGACCAACTTGTAAGCATGGAGAAATGATTGATCTGAAACTCATGAAGCATCCAACCCACCATGCCTGCAACACATCTGATGATACATATGTATTCCTACAAAGGGTATTCTGTAGTGTTCTATTACGTGGCCTTTTGATTTGGTTCACTTGCAAGAAAACAAACTCATGCTTCTTTGATTTTTCTTCTAAAAATACTTTTTTTTTTTTTCATAAGTCTGAATATACTTTACTGGTGGATTTTCCCATTATTAGTTATGACTGTTACCATGCATCTAGTTCTCAAGTCCCAAATTTTAGTGGTAAAACAGAATCCAGACTTAAGTGCCACAGACTAGGATGTGATTATGAAACAAACAAAAAATGTGTAGCTCGTTTTTATCAGGAAAAGTAAAGCTTAATCAGAATCATGTGTTCAAACTACTGTGCTTTTAACTTTTGATTTTATGTAATCAAGGCCCTTTGCCTTTTACCGTTACTTATAATTTTTGAAGTTTTAGCTACAAGTTTTCACTAGATGGCAGGATTCCACTGTCATCTATTATCTGTGACTTTACTTCTAAAGCAACAGTTGCCCATCGGTAGGAAAAAAATTTCAACATGTTAAAGTTTTGCAAAACATAAAAACAAACAAAACTTAACAGCAATGAGAAAAAATTATGCATGGACTCAATATACTGTTTCTGCTATTGGTGAAAAATTTAACTGCTCCAGTAAATAGAATGTACCTCATTAATAAAGATACTGACAGTTTGAGAAAGTTAGAACTTAAATAGCCAAACTGCTGATGTAAAAATGCTATATCAATGTACAAAACCCTTCACACTCAATGTACTGGGTTACCAAGATACTAAAATGTGATAAGATACATTTTAATCTCTCTCCCTGAGTTTAATGAGGCAGAATTCATTGTATGATGATCAGTCCCAGTATAATTTCTGCCAGTGGTGTTGCTGATCTCAAAGCTCTGGACAAAATTTGTCCCTCTTGTCTAGGAGAATAAAATGCAGCTTCATACAGTTACATAAGCCTCAATAACCGTAACAAATCTTCATTGTTGCACCAGTGGAGAAGCTGTTGCAATGTAGTGAGCAGTGATTATTTTTAACAAAACTACTCTTCGACTATTGTTTTTGCAACTTGGGCTTACCACTTCTTATATTTTATTTATGCTGAATTTCCACTGTCTGTTTTGCACTCATTTTATACATGAAGATAATTTATGAAGCATTCAGTAATTTTCGTTGTTGCTCATGAAATATAAGTGGGAATGTTTGGCATCTCTTAAAGCTGCTTCTAAGACTGAATAACTTTCCAAAACCAGAGATAACTCCGTGTAATGCTTTCCACACTCCCAAAATAGTACAACATTTTCTCATGATAAAGCTGTATTTATTCTATGCCTAGAGTAGAAAAAGTCTCATAAATAGAAGACTGAAACAGCATTTCCTAGTATGAGATTCAGTCTTGCGATATGCTGAGTGCATTCAAAAACATTTAGCAAATAAAACGGGAGCTGAAAGGCACACCTCATTTCACAATTTTAAACCTTTAACATTTAAGGAAAAGTTTGCAATACTTGCAAGCTAAAAAAAAGTAATAATTCCTTTTCATTGAAACAAACATAATAATCAACACCTGTAGAATCTCTGCAAAACATGTTAGTAAATTCAAACAAGCATCACAATAAGATCCATACTAAGCATTTCATTGGAAGCAGTATCTATTTAAACTCTTTTCTTCCCTCGTGTTCACAGCAACACAGATAAGATCTTTCTCTCGTGATCCTACCTTGGCGATTTGCAAAGGCTGCTTTTGCTCCTTGCCACCTTGCAACCTAAAGCCCCAAGGCGCCCCTCCGCTCATAGCAATGCAGAGATAATCCCCTGTGCCCATTTTCCTGGTGCAGTTAGGCAGCGTTCATTTACAGGAGAACATGAAAAATTTGTCTTGCAGATGTTCAGCGAGCTGGAGATTAGTCTGCTAGGCAGAGCTGGAGACCCAGAGCACCACACTGTTGCTGCTGCTGTGTACTGCACTAGCAAATGCAGTCATTGAGAAGAGCGCAAGAGCTCCCTCGGATCAAGGGCACAGCCCACTCTGTCGTCAGATTTCTACGCTCAGCCCACCTTCAAAGTCAAGTAAGTAAAGTTGAGGAAATGCACACAAAGAGACTCTGCCATGAGGCAAAAAAGGCTGTATTTAAACATGATTCTTCTGACAGCTAAATCAAAACAACAGCAAAAAGTGTACATTTCCCAGTGACAATTTAGGATGTAAGTTTACTTTAGTAAATGGTACTAGACCTTTTAAACTCTTAATTTACCCATTTCTTGCATTCATACTCCAAACAAAGAAGAAAGCAGAATCTCAAGTGAAATAACATGTACATCCTCTGAATATTTGGTACACTTAGATTGAACTAGGCTTGAGATGCTCTACCCGACATGCACTTTCTGCAGTACTGCAGGTATGCAAAAAAAGCCCCAAATAAGAAAAGCTTTAATACTTCCTTATCTTGGAATGGCTTCTTTTGCTGTTTTTCTCAAACCTCAGTATAGTTTAATGTGCACTGCTATTTAGCAAGGACCTGAATTATTTTTGGACCCTAATAATATGTGTTCTTATGCAGTCTGTTCCCTTTCTTTTAAGAGAAGGGAAGAGGATTAGTGGAATGAAGTATCAGATATCTCTACTGATGCTATCAGTGGATGATTTGCCTTGTGTTGTTAAAGGGGAACCTTATTATAAGCACTTAAAAAAAATAGATTAAATAGGAAGTTAATATGCTGGTGCCTTAAAAGAGCTGAGTTCGGTTCTGTTCCCCATTGGTGACTTGGGGTAATACAGACTGTAAACAGCTGAGCTCCTCCAGGTCTAGGAGTGGTGTAAGAGGTGACTGTTCTTCAGCAGGGGATGAGTATTCCCCTAGCTGAGTGTTAACAACTGATAGCATTTCTGCTCACTTCAGCCCTAAGTCAGTTAGCCTGGCGTACATCATACATTTTGAACTAACCTGGTTCTAAAGGAGTGTGTTCAGCAGATGGGCAGAAATATCTTTAACAGCTAGGCTAATTTCTGAAATAAACACTTCTTACTTTCAGACCCAGGTTCATGTCAGATTCCTACAGCCTAAATTCTGCTAACGTTTCTGTACAAAGTGTTTTCAGTTGGCTGGTTCTAGGTCTTCAGGAAACACTCAAGTTTGCATCCAAGTAGCTGGTAATCATTGAGCCTTTAAACCTAAGCTGGTGTGTCTGTCAATTCAGTGTCCCTTGGAATGATGTTTCCTTACACTACAGCAATGTTCTTTAGAGACCATTAGGCAAAATGCCAAGGTAGAGGCAATATTTCTGTTAAACTGAAATATTATGGCTGGAAAAATAAACAGGCTTTTAGGCAATTGATCCTCTGAAGGCAGTAAGGTAACCCAAAGACTGGATGAAAACAAGCTCCCTAATCAAACAGAGGAACATGTCACTCTTTAAATATCAGGATTTAATGAGAAGAAAAGTGCTTTCCTTATTGACTACAAGTCAAAGGCTCTGGGGAAGCAAACCAAGCACAGCTTGCCATATTATTAAATACTAGCAGAGAAATCATACTCGGAAAGGAAACAGTCTTTTAAAGAAGCTTTGCCAGACATCCTCTGAGTGAAGACACCTCATTTAAAATAACTCCTTTCAAGGTAGCTGCCTGCTTCTTATTATCTTACGCAATGTTGATTTGCTACTATAGCAAATAGTCTTTCCCATGACAGAATCCTACTTCAGATAAAATCCCCTCCCTTTTGCCAAATGGTGCATATTTTTATAGATACTCTTATGACAATAAGATTCTTATAGCTGAAAAAACTGCCCAATGACACTCTAGTAAATGCAAAAATAAACTCCTATTTTAAGGAAAATTATTCACATAATAATCAGCCCTTCAAAAGTTAAAAATTTATTATTAAATTTGTATGTTTAATTACTGTTAGCATGTTTTGAGCTTGTATTAGGCTCTTCTTTATCATGTTGATAAAAAGGAATAATCAAATCTGATCTCTATTCCTGCACTTCTTCATATACTTATTGTAGAAAACAAATTAAGAAGAAGAACCTCTTCATTTGGATGGTCATATATTTGCTGGGAATTTGCACTTGATATAGATGCTTGTGACTCCTTTGACCATAGAACAGAATGTGTAAAATTATAAAACAGAATGATCTTGATTAGTCATTGCTCAGTCAGAACACGAGGATGTTTTATTTTCTTGTATGACATAGATGAAATGTCTTCATACAGCTGCTGAAGTATCATTAGCTGGTGTTCCTTGAAGTTAATCCCCATCATCTCTTTGGTGTCCCCAAAAGCAAAAGAGCAGAGTGAAGCACTTTAAATTTGATTGTACCATTGCAAAAGACATAGCAAAATTGTGTCAATAGTTCTGGCTAAAATCACCATGTGAAACCATAGAGAAATTTATCTTAAAAGCAAAATTAACAGTTGTCTACAACATTGTGAGCTAGTTTTTTAGATCCTCAAAGTTGAATACTGTAGTGTTTTTTTAATGTCCTACTGGCTTCTAATTGGTGAAATCTACATGGTATGCTAGAAGTTAAATCAACTTGCAGAAGTAATGGCAACAATAGATAATACCGTAACATCTGTAAGTTCTCTGCAAAGAAAAAGTATTGCTTTTCTGCTGAATTTGTATATATATTGTGTAGCACTAATTACTCCAGAACAAGTTGTGAAAAAAATGTAATTATATTTTTTAAACTCAAATCCCAAAATCTATAACCTAAGAGTAACCCAATATAATAACAAAGCTTTGGGGACATCTAAACTGATATAGGACTCTGCTTGATCTGGCAAAAAATGTGATTCTGACAGGAGAATAAAATATCTTTTCTAGTCAGTATGTCAAAGGGGTTTTATAAAAACAACTCCAAGTAAATTGCTGCTTTTCTTCTGAGAGAGAAATTGTTCTTTGCTTTGCAGTAAGAGAAACCTTTGAAGTCTCTAACCAAACTATTCCCATGATGGGGAGACCCAAAGTTTCATATGTCCTAATCTAACAACTAATACTCCATAGGCATTAACTCTCCTTTGCCTTATATGACTTTCCTAAATGCTTATGCCATAGCATATCTTGCTTTTTAGTGCTAGTCTTATCTTGTTGTACATTCCCTTTGGGATTTCTAAATGCTGGTCAGAAACTGGACATCATGATAAAAGTGGAGTCATAAATGGAGTTTGACATTTTGGTCTCTATGGTCTCCATAGCATAAATAAATTGCATAAACCCTGAGATAATTTTTAAAATCCACTGAAAACTTTAAAGCTAATGTCAACAACAGCCACTTAATCACAACCACTATCTCATTGTGTCATTAAAACTGATTCTAGGCAACAATTGATTAAAAATTTTATGTCACAAAAAATAACTATGAACTTGGCAAATGACAAATGGCAGAATTCACCCAATGTTTAGTTCTGCCCAAAATACAGGTAAAGCTTTGGCTTGAATCTGATCTTCTATGATGAGATCTGTATGGAAAGATTTCCAGGTCCCCACCTGCTCATCTGCTTTTGAGAACTGCCAGTCAAAAAATCTAGCACATTAGTCTTGATGAAGTGTGATAAACTAAGAATAGCCACGCTTAGACCAAAGTGATGCCATCTACCTTAAAATTCTGTCTTTGTGTTGCTTATGAAAAAAGAAGAACATGGAAAATGCACACTACTTTGTTTAGGCAGCCTCCAAAAAGCTTTCACAGCTGGATGCAGTTCCTCTGTACTTAATAAACAGTTATTAATTTCTTTTCCATTAACCTTTCCATGTGGGTTTCTCTTGAGCCCACATAACTTTTAGCATCTATAGCTTACTGTAGGAAGTCATCCCTAGCTACACTGTGTCTCTTTGACTCTGAATCCTACAGGTTCATCTGATGTACCCTGATTCTTGGATCAGAGGAAACTGAGTGAGCAATCCCCAGCCACACTTTTCCATGCACTTATTCTATACAGTTCCTGCATATTAATCTCATTCACTTTTTTTTTTTCCCAGGGAAGAAGAATAGAATAGTAACAACTTTATACAGAAGCTGTCTCATACCTTTCATTATCCTCGTTGCCTCTCTCTGATTCCTCTATAGTTCTACGTGCTTTTTGAGATGGGGGCTTGGAATGCCCCACAGTCTTCAGACAGCAGACAAAGTTGGGATTTACAGAATAACAGGATGTTATAATCTGTTTTGTTCTCTAGGTGCTAACCCAAACATTGCTAACACCTGATTTGTTTTTTCAGGCACTGCCAAATTGATATTTTCATGGAACTACCTTTTAAAATCTTAATCTTGTCTGAGGATAGTCAGTTCAAAGCTCAATGTTTTATACGTGAATGACTGGGTTTTCCCCCAATGTGTATCACCTTATACTTCTAAGCCATGTTATGTTATGGCTGCTTAGTTTTCTTTAAAGCCTTTGGTGAAGGAATTTGTTGAAAGCCTTTTGTAAATCCAAGATCAATCAGATCACCCTTATCCAAGTGTTTTTTGATCCCCTCAAAGGACTGCCTTATGTTTGTGAGGCAGGACTTCCTTTTATGAAAACCTTTTTAACTCTTCCCAGATAAGTCATATTTATCCAGATGTTGTTTTCTGAACCTCTCTTGAAACACTTTTGTTTAAAAATGGTACTCTCTAATCTCAGGTGACCATTTTAAGTAAGTCAGCTATTTCAGCCTTGAATTCCTTTAAAGCTCTCTGTGGTGTTGGTGACTACTTCTTACTTTTATCTGCTGTCACTGGTCCACATGTTTTCTTATTGTAATAAAAATTTATGATTCTCAACAGTTTTACTTTAAATGGCTTTATCTAAAATCTAATTTAAATCAAGTAGTTCTGTAGCTGAGTACAGAAGACATTCTATACATGTGAGAAGAAATATGTTTGTCTTTCATTCAGCAATAAAATAAAAGCTTTTCATTTCACCTACAGTTTCCTACAGAAGTATCCTAGGTCTGTGGATTCTTTAAAAATGCAAACCTTTCCACCCATTCCTTAGTAATGAGGAAGAGAGAGAGGGAAAGTGGATATCATGATCTCTAATTTATGGGCAGCATTTTACTGCTGTAAGTACCCAGATGGTCTGATTTTTTAAGCATTTAATTTTCTTTTCCTATCTGATTTTTTCCACATAAAATCAACATCAGCTACGTCCCTAAAAATGTCTTATTTTAACTTCTTCCTAGTACATTCTAACTGAATAATCTGTAAACAATTTAACAAACTACCAAAGTATTGTAGGATGAGATTTTAGCCAAATGGGAGAATGAGCAGGGGAAAAAACATAGCTTGTTTGTTAATTACATGGAAAAACCCACTTGTAAATATATAGCTACTTTAATGGAACCAAAAATAAAATCACAGCCATGCCGCTTAAGAGAACATGACATACAGTTTCTTCCGAATGAAGTGGAAGATATATATCTAATATATCCCTCCAAATTACATTTTATATAAAAGTGGCTTCTGCAAATTGGGTAATGCAAGGCACAGTAGCCTATGTTACTGTCCCCAGTCATTGCCTGATACCACTCCTTGTTTTGTAGTAGTACAACACAGTAGTTGCATAAGGTAAAATAAAATTTTGAAGACAAAGCTAAACATAATTATCCCCAAACCTTACAGAAGTGGAAAAATATATTTCTGCTTAGTTCCTACTCTTGAGTTTTGTTTTCCTGACTTTAGAAGCAACAAGGAACAGAGATGCAGGGAACGGTTATAATCTTAAAAAAAAAAAATTACAAAGTGAATTAAACATATTGATGGAAGGTTCAAATGCATGGCTCCAGATAACATTAATTGAAGCTGATTGCTCTTCATTTTTCCCCTACAAATTTCTCTTGTTCTACAAGAGTAATTAATAGAATCCAGATGTTTTGATTGCATGAGGATATTTGCAGTGCACTGCCAGCTAAGGGTTTGCTGACTGAATACAGGCATGGAGTGATAAAGGTACTGAAAAACAGTAATGCCATGTTCTTAGTGAAAAGAAATTTAAAAATGCAAGTCATAGGTAATTATTAGCTATTTCTAAGGCTGGACAGGAAAGCTCTGCCCACATTGCTAAGAGGTCTGAGCAGTTCTTCACCAGTAAAGGTAAAGGCGTTAAATGTTAATCCCTGGTGTGTATTATTAGGCTAGCTATGGTGTGATGGGTTTGGATTTTAGAACTAGTCCTGCTTTTTTTTTTTTCGAGACTGGCACATGGAAAATGTGGTGGAAGAAGCAGAGAAATGAATATGACTGAATTTGACTCTGTAAGACATCACTTTCCCAGAAACAAATCCAATCGTGCTTTCGAAACTGAGATAATTATTGTTCTAAGTGAAAATCTGAAGGGCTGCACTGTCATGTGAAAAGCTGTAAGTCTACAATCTGCCAAGTCTAAGGGATAATGAAGGTTGGAGAGGAAAAGTAACTTGCTGTTGTTCTCTGCTGAAAACAAATTACCTTACCTCCATGCCAGCTCAGCTAAGGTTAACAATGTTTTAGACACTGAGAAAGAGTCAAACTTCTGCCAGTTTATCTTGCCCCTATCTCGTGTTCCAACACTCTTGTGTTCTTTGTAGGATGAGTAATAGTAACTCTTGCCACGAGCAAAAGTTTATTAATGCAGGTAGCCCATGCAGAGGAAGAAGAACTCTGTTCCTATTAATGCTATACCTAGCACCAGTCAGAACCATGCATTTTTTGTTAATAAATTAACATGTATCTCTGCGAGTCCTGAGCTGATAGCATATGCAGTTAATAACAGACATTACTATTTGACAGGTGTGTTAGTTAGATCCCACTACCAGAATTTTTATGTGTTTCCCTAACAAGACAAATAAGTTAGCTGAAAATGTGTAGTTTTTTATGCTGCTAGTAGAAGGGTATTTCTCAGCACTTCTGTGAATTTATCAGTACTGAAAACAAGAATGGGAAAAGCTGAGAACTATTGCGTTATAATACCACATGGATCTTGGGAATCTTGGGTTCCATTTTTACACTTGCAAATTCACATTCAGTTTTTGGTCTGGGCCTGTAAAATGGGAAAAATAGCCACTACACAGTGTAACCTTGAGAAATCTGCTTGAACTTCTGAAAATCTCCATTTGTAGTTTGATAGTTTGAATCTTCCAATAGTACCCCTTTTTTCCCCTCTTTCCTCTGTACTACAAAAAAAGCCATAAGATTTCTAAAGCAGATTCTAACACATACTTCACAAATACAGTGAAGTATTTTGTTCATTGTCTTCCTGAGTGAGTCTGATGTTGGTAGATTGAACTCCAGCATCTAGCAAAAGGACAGTGCAGAAAAAGTTGCTATGGTATCAAGTTTTAGGTCTACCTAAGGCTGACAGCCTTGCTCCATCTTTGCAGCTGGATGGTTCTGTTTAGATTTTTACCAGAGAAACAGTAACAACAAAGATGATACATGGACCTCCCTGCATGAGATCTTACCCCCCACTCTCTCCAACCCCCTGCCAAATAACTGCAATAGATTAAAAAGCATTCCTGATATCATCATTCCTGGCTATAGGAACAAAAACTCTGACTCTCTGCTTTGATAACTAATTCCTTTCCAAATGGAGCAGTTTATATTAGGAAAGTCTGCCCTCCAAAAACACCCTGCTGCTCCTACATCCTTGCCTGTTGTGCTGAATCTTCTTGCCAGAAACCAATTTCCAGCCATCTCAGCTGCTTCTGTCTTTGGTACAGGCTTATGCTTTTGGTGATAATCTACTGCTTAGCTGGTGTTGCTGTGGTTCTGCCAAATTTCCAGACAATTGCCAATGTCTGCAAATCTTGAACAAGTAAGTACCTTTTGTGCCTCCACAGAGCAAAACTAGTATGTGTGCTGTGGCAGCAAGTGTGGATGTAGAATTTTGCTCCTAGCCTGTTATTTGCATGCCAGCTGCATCTTATGTGCCTTTTTTGCATCTGTCATATGCAAATAGTGTGATGGATTTTAAAAATCTTAATTCTTATTTTCTTTAATTCTGATGTTTGTTTTCATTGGTGATGGGGAAAGCATTAAATAGTTTATACTAAAGGTATCCAAATAGCTTAAAATCAGTATTTTGAAAAATACTCTTGTAATCTATACTGATACTCTCACGAACGAGAGATGCTTCATGGGTATGTAGTATGTCTGTAATTATTTTACAGGGTCCAGCAGAAGATTTTTTACTTTCCCATTAATTATGACATAAAGCAGAAGCACAGTGAACATGAGTCCAAATAAACATTTAAGTTTTTCATCTTTAGTAACTTCAAAGTGATTTAGAAGGGCTTTTTTTCTTACGTAACATATTCAATGAACAGTTATTTGTCAGTGCTAACAAATAGAAACCAACTTACCCTTCTTGTGATGTCAGATGATCAGAGAAAGGAGATAATTGCATATGAGTTGCAGTAGATAATCAGTTATATGGAAGAAATATGACTTACTAACAATAGGACTATACTCCCAAGGTATCGAATGATCACCAGTCCTGGCTAAAATACAAATGTGTTACTAACTGGAGAAATGGGAAAAAAACCTGTAAATTCATCCCATGTTTTCCAAAGAGGAAATTGAGTAACTCAATTGAATAACATGAAATGAAAGCCAATGAAAGTAAAGCTACTTCAGATGCTTTTGAATGTAAAAGTGAAATACATCTAAGTTTGAGAAATTCTGTACATTCAGCAAGTGAACATGGGAAGGATGGCATAACTTTCTGCTGTCCTTTCTCAGACTGATGGCTTCATGTTTATTCACAGAGCTTTATATAGGATACATTATTAATCAGATTATAATAAGTTCTCATCTTTGTTTTTTGGGTACAATTTGTTATGTAGCAATTCCAGCAGAACAATCAAGTCTTGGGTTCTTTTATTTAAGAACAGATAGTGCCATCTTCCACTTCCACGCATCTTAGTACTAAATTAATTTAAAAAGGTAATTGAAATTCCCCTACTGAAACATCACAGCAGTATTCTCAGAACACTGCATCTATCTCCTGTAAATGTTCCAGATCGAGTTGCCAGAATGTTGATTTCATTAGGAAACCAAAATAGCAACCATCAGTGAGAGCAGGCAGAGAAGCTTCACAGTTAGCACATACTGAAAAATCCAGAGGCTTGAACTAGCCAGAAAGTCTTTTTTAAAAAAAACAAAACACAACCAAACAGCCATAGTCTAAAGCACATTCACTTGTTAAGTGTGACTTGCATAGAACTGACCACACATGGACCACTGAGCATTTTATAATAATTTCTGGTTTACTGAGTTTCAAGGAACGGAAGTGGTTTTGGCTAATAGGGACCAATCTAACAGGAAATCAGGACCTCAGCTTTAAGGCAAGTGCCCTTTTCACAAGACCCAGAGACTCTTCTAGGCAAATAATAGCACTAAATACTCTTCCACTTGAGTATAATTTTTCTTCCCTAAATATATATTATTTTGTTTTGCAAAACTGCCAGTAAACTTCACCAGCACTCTCCAAAGTAGGCAATGAACGTTCTCTGTGGTGGCTGATTTTTGTGCTCTTCTTGAGGGAGTTAGGGTCTGTGAAGACAAAAGGGTCTGTCATTGTGGACTTCCTAGTATTGTTTAAAAGGGTTGGGACAGGGAAGGAGTGACACAGTCCTTCATCTCCTCTGAGTGTGTAACAAAACACAGCCATTTCTAGGGTGGAAGAACACAGCTGTTCAAATGCTACCAGCAACTGTGCAGGTGCAACAGAATTGCCCAGTTCACAGCAGGGAATAGCAAGTAATAATCAGTCTAGATGAATCTGCCATTGAATTCATACAGACAAGACTAAAAGTTTATGAATTGGAATTGGATTTGCACTCCTGCATTTCTAAATATATTTTGGAAACTCTAATAAGCACAAGATGTCAGACCCTCTTTGTGGATGGCAAGCTGAAAGCAGCCCAAGAGGCAGAACAGTCTTGCCATTGCTGTGGAGCAGGAGGTCAGTACTTAGCAAGAAGGAAGGGAATCACTTGCACAGTCCAAGTGCCCAGCAATCCAGTGGCGCCTCTGACTGGTCAGGCTTGGTTTTGGTTCTGGGTACTCTGACTCACTACCTGCTCAATCAATGTCTGATCTTGGGGAAAAAAAAATAAAATTGTAAGGAATTAAGTCTTCCTTTATTGTGGCTCTATGCCTGAGCTGAAACAGGACTAGGTGATAGTGGGTAGAAAATACATATAGCAATGAATGCATGCCCAGAATTATTTTCCCTGAGTAAGAGCAGCTACATCAGTCCAATATTATGAAAACCCTTTGCTCTCTGTGTTTTCATTTTATATAGAACAGTGTTTTCTAATTGCTATTGAGATTGTTTCTGTTGTACCCTTATTTATGTCTCTATTGTTCTTAGGTTTTTATATTAGAAATATAACTAAGACACAGCACTATTTCTCCTTATAGTAGTGTTGAGTTCTATGAAATATTACATCTTTCCTCTTTCTTCATCTAGCTATTTTTTTATAAAAACATAGTATCTTAGAAATGTGATTGTTTCTTGTTTTCCAAAGCCTTTCAATTAATTTTAAAGAAATACACCTTTGTAAATATTAATTTCCAAATTTCTTGTACAGTGCTTTACACTAAACAGTAAACTGCCATAGATCTTAATTATACAGTAGACAAAACATTAAATAAGGTTTTAGTGATTATATGTAAGCAAGAAAGGAAAAGAAAGTAACATTTTTATGTAAACAGCTTTTAGGACCCTTCTGATGTTGTGCAAAAGCAAACCTGTTGCTTTGTATGCAGGACATGCAAATGAAATTAAAAGGAAAAACACAGTTTCAACAACAAAAAAAAAAGCCTTTTAGAATGTAGGATCTTTGGAGTTTTATAAACTAAATGTAGGATCTTTGGAGTTTTATAAACTATTCCTTGTGATGAAATAGACTTTTCTTTAAAGAACATACCCAATATTGCCCACATCCTTCCCCTAGAGGATGGTTTAGAATATATTTGGATTAAAAATAATAATAATATAGCACTGAAAGGCAGACATTTGTCTTGTCACAGCTATGTTGTTAATACAAGCAATATTAACTGCTACACAAACTGTACTGTAGCTATTGTCGTGAGACATATATGCCCATAACTCAAATGCATCTTGGTGATGTTCTGATTCTTCCTGGCATCTTGTGCCATGGCTGTACTTTAAGGACATCCTCTACATGTATAGGTTAGGTTAGAATTCCCAGAATCCCACATTGCCCTAATGTGATGTGCTCTGAGATAAAGAAATTGAATTCTTCATGGTTTGCCTGTAAGGGGCCTTGGTAGACCTCTGGTAGTAATTTCAGGGAACAGATAAATCCCAAATGATTAAAATAATAATTAAAAAGTAATAAAAATTTAACATTGGTCTCTGCAAGATTAGAATTAGCCTTCTACAGATCCTGTATTGGTTCTGTATCCAGTAATCTCCCAAGCTGATGCATGACTATGTGATTTCTTTGTTTCAGAACAAATAGAAAAAAAAATCTAGTGAGAACTTTAAGATTTTAGAGGCAGAAAATTTGCTATTTTAAATACAGATTTAAAAAATCATACAGATTTAGACAAATTATTGTTTCCTTCATCAGTACTAACTCCAAATTAGGTCTGAAATATATGAAATCATATTACTTTTCATTAGCACTGCATAAGTACAACTTCAGGATAAACTGATCATTAAGAAAGGTCTTCATTATTGATGATGACAGAGAAGAAACTATTCTGATTCCCAGATTTTATTATACAGTTTGTTTAAAAGATTTAATTAAAATGAAGTTACAATGGTTTAGCAATCCTGAAATCTCACTTTTATGAAATCGCTTTCCAGACCAGGAATGCACTTAAATCTTTAATGATGTTTCCACATTTCTGAAATGGAAAACCTTAAATTACTTTTAATGTTATAGGTGGAAACTGTAGATAAATACTACTTGCAGCTTCAAAACATCTGAACCCTGACATGCTGGGTGCCTTTTGTCTCAGTGATCCAGGCTGGAAGACAATGGAAGTGAAGCTGCATCCTCAAAAATAGAGGTGTCTTGATCCATTTCCAGAGCAGACCTGAAACAGGGGAAGGACGGACAAGCTTCTCCTCGCTATCTTTTGCTGATCTCATCTCTCAGTTTCACTAGAGCTGATTTCAGGGAGAAGAAATCTGATAGTAAGTATTCAGTGGCCAAGTTAAGTGCACAGCTCTTCAGTGCTGAATTATCCACAGCTGCTTACTGTTAATAGCTACGAGCTAGACACAACAGGACTGGTGGGACAGCGACCCGCCTGTCTCCACAGCAAAACAGGGAACGTCCAAACTTAAAGCTGTTATTTTCCTCAGTGGCATGGTATTTCAAAAGAATTCATGGCTTTAAACTGGAAGAGGGTAGATGTAGGTTAGACGTTAGGAAGAATTTCTTTACTGTGAGGGTGGTGAGACTCTGGCACACATTGCCCAGGAAGTAGTGGAAGCCCCACCTCTGGAAGTGTTCAAGGCCAGGTTGGATGGGGCTTGGAGCAGCTTGATTTAGTGGGAGGTGTCCCTGCCCATGGCAGGGGGTTGGAATCAGGTGATCTTTAAGGTCCTTTCCAACCCAAACCAGTCTGTGATTCTATGATTCTGTCATTGCATGTGACCATAAAACCAGCAAAAGAGATAGGGACAACAGGTGAAACTGCAGCAGAGCAATGATGAAAGGCATTGTTTCACATCCTAATTATGGAAGAGTCACTGATACTCTGCAGCCAAAACCACATCCATTTTAACTAATGCTTGTCACCTTGCGGGCTAAATTTTCCATTCTGCTTAGCCAGTTGTGAGAGATTTGAAAGGTTTTAGATTTTCACTGACATACCTAAGAGTATTGGCTCTGATAACACGTAGAAAATCAGCTTGTTCCTGTTCATTGGTGAATTCACCTCTGGAGAGCAAGAATGAAGACAGGTCAAAATTGGCTTTTGCCCAGTTTGTGTTGCATGCTGAGGCTTCTTGTGAGTCTTTAATCCTTCACACAGGGTGCCCCGTGTTCCTTCATTTTGACACCTGTTTCAAAGGCATGGGGATTTTTTTCCAGAATTATTTTGTATAGTAACTAATGCTTTTGACAATCCTGAGGTAGCCATTACTGAGACTTAAAACTATGTAGAACTGTTCACTACTTGCAAAACCTTTATTGAGCTTGCAGAACAAACACTCAAAGGATAAGAAAGCCCATGAAGCCTGAATTCCAGATGTGTATGAATTACGAAGCTGTCCTTGAGTGATGACTTTTTCTTTTTTCTAATCATCTGACACTTTTTTTTCACTTTTAACAGCACAATCAATGTGGGTTTTTTTGACTGGGAGGAACAGTCACTTTACCAATACGTTTTTCTCATGTTACTCCTACGTTTCTACTTCATTAATTAGAAAAACATTTACTCTATCCTGTAACCAGGGCAGTATTTCTAACTGTACTTGAACAGTAACTAAAACCAGAGTATGCAAACAGGTGAAGTACCAGTATCGTGTATTCAGGTGACATTATTTTACATATATGTATATTGCCACAGCGAAAAAAAAAAGTGGTTTTAAAGCACATAGGAAGAAAAGGATAATATTTAAAAGAGATTTCCATGTTTAAAGAGGAATTTCACGCCTGGCCTCGAATGAAAGACGGCTCGATTCTAATAGCAGTAAGCGCCGGTCTTTCCCCTCGGGACTCCCCTGCACTCCCGCAGTCCCAGCTGCCTCTGAATCCCCCTGAGTGACCCCTCAGCCCTGCCGGGCAGCACAGGGCGGCCCTTCCCCGCCGCCTTGGGTCGGGACGGAACCGGTTCGGTGCCAGCCCGCGAACCGCGGGCCGGGCCTCGTGCTGCCAGTGCGCAGGCGCGGCGGGGGGGGAGAGGGAGGGAGCGGCGCGAGCGGGCTCAGACGTGGCACTTGGGTGCGTGAGTGTCCCCGGGCGGCGGCGCGCGGGGGCGGCGCGCGGCCCCCCAGGTAACGGCTCGTAACGGTTTTTAA
>NW_009953484.1:1063189-1092020 GCF_000747805.2 Chaetura pelagica | reverse complement strand
GACGTGTCCTGGCGGGGCGGGGTGGTGGCCCTGAGCGAGCTGTGAGACCTGTTGCCTTGCCACAGGGACTTTTAACTTCTTGGTTGACGGAGATAGGCGTGTTAACTGTGTACGGGTTTTGCACTGAATTGAAGTAAATTTAAGCATGCTTTGAGAGCTTATTACCTAATGTGTCGTTAAAAGAGCCCTACAAAATGTGATGTGTATAGTTTTATCCTATTCTGTATATATGTGTGTGTTTCGGTAGATGCATATGCTCCAGTGGTTATTTGCCAGGTTGAGACTGCAGTATGCCTTGAGGAGGGACAGCACCTCTTCCTAGGTATGATACCAAGCACAGTGTCTCTAAGGAGATGTGAAGTTACTAGTTCTCCTTCAGTTAACTGGAAACCTTATCTTCTATTTTTTATTCTGTTATCCTACTTCTTTATGCACATAGTGGAGCTTTAAATCTTCACAGAAATAGTGCAGTAGAGCATTGCATAGATACAGCAGTTCTCTGGAAAAAAAAAAAGTTGAGAACTATTCTGTAATAGCAGTAAATTAAAAAATGGAGAGCTTGTGTTTGTGTTACTCCTTAGGCTATAGAGTGTAAGGTAAACTAGTGTTGAGAGAGAAAAAAAGTTTTCATGTCCATCTGCATAGTGAGACTTGTAAAGAAAGAGCTGGGTTTAGCAGAACCTTTCATCTTTTTATGCAATTTCCAGAGCGAATCTGTACATTTCTTGTTAGAACCTGATTGCTAAAACCTTAGGTGATCAGTTTCTGTTGATATTTTAAATGTTGCCTCCAAGCTACTTGCATCCTGTGTTGGTATAATTACATATCTTAAAACAGGATTAAATATGCTCAATGTTAAATAAAACCTGGAACAGTGTTTGATAAACTTATATTATTTTGCTTATGGTTAGAGTTCCTGTCGCTCTTCAGCATGACCTCATGTGTGTTTATACTGTCTGTGGGAAGTTTGACGTGGCAAGATTTTTCTTGTGTGTGTGAGTAAGCTGTGAAGGAAGTGGCTTCCCCTGGATGCTGTTGCAGCTAAAGGTGTTGGCTGTTGCAGCTGCCTCAAAGTGAAAATCTCTTTCTTTCTATAGGTATTAAATATATATATAGGCACATCTGTGCTAGTGTGTAAGTAATTTAGTGCTGACTTACTGTCTTTTGGAGAAGCAAAAGCTCACACTGCCACGTCTTTTCTGGTGTGGGTGGGGGAGGGAAGAAAGTTCAATTGGCAGCAAGAAGCCTCTATTTAAACATCTCCTTTCTTTTTCCATGTGCTTAACTTTTTCACTAAGATGTGAAAGGCAACTCCCTAAGATAATATATTTGAAACAGCTTAATACTACAGCTGAGGAATCTTATGCTACATTGAGGAGTTGGGTTTAGAGGGTTGCATGGGCAGTGTATGAGGAGGTCTGGGCCCTGTGCCCAGCTGAAAGTGATTTTTTGTCTGATACAGAAGATTACTGAAACTCTTGCTTTTCTTTTTTTTTCTTCCAGAAGTGTGCATTTAATATGAGAAGCCTAGAAATGGGGTTTTCTATAGAAATAACTTTTCACTAACCACATGTGCCAATGCAGCATGGATTTGTCTGCTGTGATCTTGAAGCTGCATGTAATTCTGAGGTGTGTGCATGCTTCTTGAGCACAATTCCTGATTTACTTTCATCCAGTTTGCATACACAAAGATCGCTCCATAGCTCAATCCTAAGAATGGGAAGTATAGATGCTTAGTCAAAGGAACATTTAACATCTAAAATGCTAGTTTAAATAATTTATTTTTAGTTCTTTGCCCAACTTATGCATTCAGGACTCTGCAGAAGGTAGTAAGTGCTCGTTCAGGGTTTGAATCCTCAGCGTTTCTCCAAACAGTTTTAATTTGGGCATCAATAAACTTAGTGTAGTTCTGATTTTGTTCAGTATGAATTAAATATGAAGTCAAAATGAAAAATTCTCTCTTACATGGAAATGAAAAAGTTAGCTATCAAGGCTGCAAAGTGTATAACTTCAATAACTTTTCAAATCCCTTGGTGGCAGGGGCACTGTATCTGAAAACTAGTCTTAAGAAATACACTAGTCTGGTTTAGTAGTGCAGAATTCTTATTTGCTAATCCTAATCTTAAAAGACTGAAATTGTCAGGATACTCTTTCCTGAAAGTTTCTTTTATCTTGCTTAAGAAAATCTGTCTGGAAGTAAGAAATCAGATGTCTTGCAAATCCTACCATAATTAGCAAACTTTTTCTGGTTTGCTTTTAATAACATTTTTGGGATTTTAGTTGTTTGTTTTTCTCCTTTATTTAACAGCAACAGAATCAAGATGTGGAAGCTTAGGGAAAAGATGCCTGGTAATAGCAAGGACAAGAAGGTTTCTTTTTTGCCCTCAGATTTATTTATTTTTTTGCCTTTTAGGAGCACAGTTCACAGCCTTTTAAAATGCAGAAAGAGTGAAGTGTTGTAGCAGGTGTCACTTTCTCTTTTGCAGATTCTTAAAGAGGATTCAATACTTGGAATGAGAATATTGCCATCATGAGTCAACAAGGCTATGTTGCAGCTCCTCCATATTCCCAATCCCAGCCAGGAATAGGAGGCTTTTCTGCAGGTTTTGGAGCACCTAATTCATCACTTCATTATGGGCATTACGGGGACCCCAACTCCTCATACTCAGCACCTCAACCAGGTATGAAATTAGCTTAAGATGTGTTTTCAGAGTGTACTTTCTTATAAAGGCGTTTTGCATCTTTTTCTTACTTGTGTCAGCACAAAATGCTCAATTTTACACTGCTACTATAACAGGATCCTGCACCATTTTTTTGTGTGTTAAAGTTGATGCTCAGATGTTCATGTAGGATTCATGGTGGTGAGTATCTGACGTTCCAAAGTCCAGGAATCAGTAAGCATCTGTGTTTAATGCTGTATTAAGACTAATGCCTAACACAGATAAATAAAAAAGGTATGATTTTTGGGAATAGAGGAATGTTTCTTAACTCTAACGTGTTACTGGCAAGCAAGCCCTCAGAAATAAGTTTTATCCTTTACAAATACAGTAGGTATATTCTTCATGTGTCCTACTGAATTCTTGAGCACAAACTTGCCTTTGAGTGTGAGTTGGTGTTCTACTCAAGCTGGGTACTTGTGCTGGGTAATTGTTTAGGTAATACATGGTAAGTAGAGCCCATCTGCTTTCTTGCCACTCAGGAAACAACTATTTTCTATGAGGAATGACACAAAAATTATAAGTAAAAGGGATATTTACTCAATTTTTACCAGCCATAATCCTGCTACAGATAATGTAATTGACATCCAGCAGATAAACATGACTGTGTCTTGTGTACTTCTGATTAATTTTAACTTACTGGTATGCTGATCTTTGAAGAAGTGTGCTATAAGAATATATGGTGGCTGAAGTTTAAAAAAAATAAAATTGAAAGCATGGAGTTTAAGCTAGTTTGGCTGTATGTAAGTCATGCTGGTCTAATTTCAGAAGAGGCAAAATGGGTATGCTAGACCAGTAAATTTGGTCTGTGGAAAATACCTGAAGAGTAAGGTTTCCTCTTCCCTCTGTAAGTTTGCTATATGTAGCCAAGATAGGGTGGCAGGAAGAGGGACCATCTCAATGTTGTGCCTGATGTCATAGGGGGAAATTAGTTAAAACTGTAAAGGTGTCTGGAATGTTCCCTAAAGTATTTTTTTTTAAAGCATTTGTTAAATTTTTATATAACATTTAGTTTATGATAAGTTACATTAAAGTGAGTCTTTGAGATGGTGGAGTAGGGTAATGACAGAATTTAACATACAAGTACATTGAGGATTATTTAAATATTCTGTCTTGTCCTTGGTTTATCATGAAAACAGAAAAAAAGAATAAGTTTTACCCAGTTTCTCTAAGATTTCTTACTAAAGACAGCTGTTGTGTTACCTTAATCCAGTGCTGAATATAGTAAAAAGATAGAACTACTTCTGCTAATTGGCTCGTTAGAATACTTGGATAGAGTACCAGTTTTGGTACCAAGCAATTTTTTTTACATTAGACTCTCTTAAAGATAATTTAAGAAATACAGGTTGAAGAGCTGGTTATTCAGCACTGCTGTTTACATAAATTATAGTATTTTCTCAGTTACTGTTCTATATCTGAATGAAGAACGACTTTAACTGCAGGTTTACAGGTTCTTTTTTTTGTTTGTTTGTTCCCTTTCTGACCGTAGTGTTCGAAATCAGAGACCTATTGCTTCTACCTATAAAGATAACTCTGTGTGGGGGAGTTACCAGTATCTGAAATGGAATTGCAGGATCTCTTCATTCTTTCTTCTTCCCTACTGTCCCTCTTGGGTTCTTTTGCTGGAAGGTTACCAACTACTATTTGCTTCCTTTTTACTATCTGTTCTCTTTCGTATCTACTTCTCTAGCTGACTGGAAATCTGTCCTTTCTTACGGAATCACAGAATGACTGGGCAAGGACCTCTTGAACATCATCTGGTCCAACCTGCTACTCAAGCAGGGCCACTTAGAGCCTATAGTCTTATTGCTGGAGCAGGGTTCTACATTTGAGTCTTACGGTGATCTTATTTTTTCTCACAGAGTTCTTACATAAAAGTACTTCTTTTGCAGGTGTGTCAAAATCAAATATGCCTTTTGGATCTGCTCTTGTTGGGCCTCCGCCACCAGGTACACATCAGTTCAGCCAGACCAACTTCCAAAATGGGCCCAGCGCACCAGTGCAACAGCCACATAGGTGACTTTCAAGCATTAATGCATGAGATCTAAGCTATTTGACCTCTATGACCTCTCTTCAGCTGCTTCTCTGACATTTAAGTATGGCATCCCTTTTTATCTTCAGTAGTTCTGACTTATTTCAATTCTCCACTGGATCTTCAATTTTGCTTTCCTGTGTTAGCATGGGGCAGGTCATAGAGTGGGATCTGGGATCTCAAGAAGTATAATTTTACAGAAAGTCAGGTCATTATCATGTGTTGATTTTTTTTTTTATTTTTAAATATTCTTTCTTCTTTATCTTAGACCCATTGCTTCAAAGAAGCAGTAATGTGTTATAAGTGCTGTTTGATATAGAAGTTGCTTTGTTGTTCTGCACTTTCTGATGTCTTAATTCTCCTTTTTTGTTAGGTATCACAAATTTCTTATTTAGAAATTAATCATTGCCAGCAAGTTTTGACTAGAAGCTGGTGCATATCTCTCTATTGTAGTTTCCCCCCTCTAGCTTGTTTGGATGTCTTTGCTTCATTGTTGTGGGATCACAGCTAAGGCTCCATAGGGTACTTTAAAGACATTTTATGACTCAGTTTTATTATACCCTCTCAGATGAATGACTGTTAATCTTTTGCTTAGGTCTGAGATTGACAGTGAAGAGTTTTTGAAGTGGTGGTGTTCTGCCTCCAGAGCTCACAGGAAGAAGTGAAAGAGACAGGAGTTGGGAAGGGAAAAAATAGGAACAGGTAGAAGTTGTAAAAAGAAATACTGGAAAAATTATCATATGAGGGAATAGCCAAGCTTTATGGCACAGTGCTTCTGTTTCGGGAAGTTAAAAGTGGGTAAACATACTTAGCTCTATTATTTAATTCTGTCTAATGTTAATTGTTTTGCTCACCTTCCAGGAGTGGTGAAATTAGTTTGTGTACCTATAGCTATTTTAATTGTAGTGAACTTGACACCTTTTAACAACATTATTGCTTTAGTTTGTTGAAGTCTTAATATGTTTCAGTGCTCTTTAGTTGTTATATAGTTATTTGTGTTCAGATGAAGCCATGTGTGTTTTCTTAGCCATCAAATAGGGAAGCATGTTTGCTGTCAGTGAATTACCACATTGTAAAGGAGGCCCCAGACACTGGTGATCAATTCTAGAAGGCAACCTATGAACGTATATGGAGAAGTGGTTGTTGTCCTGATGGTGTAAAAACAAGGTCAACAGAGTCAAGTTGACATGAGCAACCAAGCAAAATATCCAGCCCAGCTTCCAGTCGTTGTCCTGACATCTACACATCTACTGGTTTTTTGCCTGATCTTGTTTTATTCCCAAATTGCTGACAGGTGCTATTCTAGCTAGGAAATTTCCAAATCAACATTTCAAGGAAAATGGATTCTACTTCTGTTGATATAGCTAGGCCCATCCTCAGTTTTAGAAGCAGTCATAGGAGAATTGGTGTAGACCTTGTTTGGGAAGTAGCCTGAGATATTCTGGTTCCAGAGTGAGAGAAAATACCTTTATAAGCCACGTGTACATTACCTCTTATTTTCTTTAGTTGTTTTTCTTGCATTAGTGTTTTTCCGTATCTGATAATCCTGAATGAGTTTTTCCCTACCTGCATCTTCTTTTTTCCTCTACTACAGGGCACACCTTAAAAGTTTCTCATTTGATTTTCCTGTCTTCACAGATTTTTCTCCTAATCTTCTTCACTCATCCCCAGTAAGGAATCCTTCTTTATCAGCATGGAAAGGGAATGGAGTGATGTGATATGTTCAGTTTGTGTTTCTTAGTCTTAAAGCTTTGATACAGTTATTCTCACTCTCACTTTGTCATAACTCGCTCTTCTTTGTTTCTAGCAAGTATGCAAACAAGCATGTACTGTTTGGGGTTTTTTTAAGCAAGTATGTGTTCTCTCTGTGCTTCATGACTACTTTAATACAAGTATACGTTTTCTGAGTGAAACACAAGCAAACTCTCTTAAGAGTTTGTCCTAATTAATTGTTGCCACGCCGTACTTGAGAAAGTATATCTTCTAGAATTATTATTGTTTTATGTATTTTTTTGCATAACTGCACTAATTTTTCTCTTTAGGTTTCAAGGTCCTCCACCTCCAAGCAATGCGGGATCTTCTTATCCTTCCTATAATCAGCAGTCACAACCAGCCTACCCAAATACTACATCCACTTCAGCTACTGCACAACTTGCTAACCAGCTCAACAGCATGCAGATAGCTAGCTATGGTAATCAGTTTAATCTGATTGTCTTCTTCTCAGTTAAAGCTATTAAAACTATTATAATTAGAAATTTACTGAACTTCTATATAAACAGAAAATGAAGTCTTTGACCATACCATTTGCTCAAGTTCTTAAATTACTATTTTTTTGTTAATCTCATCCTATTCCTTAAACTGATATTCTTGGGTTTATTCTGAATTGATGTCTGAGGAGCCTTCTGTAGAAGTCAGTTATCAGTCATTTCTCAAATTACTTGGTGATCCTGTCAGTTACAGCCAAGGCATGAGCAGTAATAGTGCAGGTAGGGTTTAATTTTTCTCAGCTTCTTAAGAGTTCCTATCTGTTTGAAACAATGTTACTTTTTTTTTGTCCAAATCTTGTAGTTCAGTTTTTAGTCTGAATTTATTTACTTTAATTTTGAGGTTAAAACTTCTCAAACCTATACAGTGAGGTAAAGGTGTGATCATGTGATTCTATCCTGTAAATTACTTTGCACCACTAATTTTGTGTTTGGTTATGTCTGCTTTTACTGTGTGTTTCCTGTGAAATTTATAATTTAATTTAAAGGAGTGGAATTTAGTTAGCATCTTGGTTTGCTTAGCGTGGTGTCTGTAAGAGGATGCGATTTCTAAAAGGGGATCATTTTGGTGGTTGGTATCTTTTTAAGATATGTGTAAAGGTGAACTTTTCAGTTCTGGCTGCATTGATACTGTATCACTGTTCCTACCCTGGCTTTGCAAGTTGCTGATTTGACTTGAATGAAAACTGCATAACTACTGTGAGCCTGACCCTCTGCTTGTACAATTGCTCGTGAAAACTTGTACCTTCTTCTCCTTAGAAAAATTAATTTAAACTCAAATTCAACGTTGAGGTACTGAACTGCATGTGCACAATTGACTTAGACCTTTTTATACAGGATAAATTGTGGCCCAGCATCTCTAGAGCACTTCCTGTATAGTAACTTGTGTTATTTAGAGCAAAACTGTTTTTGCTTCCTGCCTTCATTATATATATTGTTATATATATATATTACCTTCAGCAATATTTATGTAAAATAAAATTTTCTGGCTTATTGTTACACACTTGAAGGTTGAGTTACCCTGCAGACCACTGAAGACACAGATTCTTTACAGCTCTGCCTCTGTGGGGTTTTGTCTGATTTTTCCTTAGCTCTTACTCTATGTTCGTGTAACTTGTCAGGATGCTGAAATTCACAGCTTGAAAAAGCTGTTTGTACCAGTTGTGAACCTGAGCTTGTGTTTTGCATGTGACTTTTTTTTTAATCTGATAGAACATAATTTTTGTTATTTTTCTAGCTTTCTTGAAGATTATTTTACTGTAGGTCTTCAGGGAAAAATCTGACAAAAAATGTAGGGTTTGTAAAGTAATAAATATTCACATATTTTAAGTTTAAAAAACCTGCCATTTCCAGAGTCCTCTTAACTCTCACTGGAATCTGGATCTTACAAAGAACAAATTATTCCTCACCAGTGTGTACAGAATAATTCCCACGTTTCATCTTTCAGCATCAAAACCAGAAGATGGTTGTAAGCCAGATAAATTGAGTAGGTTTATCTTCAGTTGAACCTGTCATGGTGAAATGCCAATAGCAGACTTACAAAAACAAGACGCATAAGAGAAATTGGTTATTGACCAAAAAGAATATTGTTTAATATTATGAAATTAAATGTTCTTCAAAAGCAAATGGTGATTTATGTGTATCTTAATCAAGAGCTGTCCAAGGCTGTCTTTCCTCTTTCTTTCCCATTCACCTCAGCTGCAGGGTTTTATTGAAAACAGAGCCAAAATAAATAAAATTGAATGTCCAAATCAGTTCAGACTTAAACTAAGAGGTCAGATGTGTTATGTTATGAGGCATTCAGAATCCTCATAATGCAGCATTGTCAGTATGGAATACATTATTGCCTATATGTTGTAAATGTATTGTGCAAAAATAGAGCACCTTCCACACAGGTCAGTAGAGCATCATTTTTGACTCAGCTGACATAGTTTCTTGCTCAGGTCCTGGAACTACTCCGAGCTCTCGCATGTCTACTGGGCATCCGACGTCTTTTCAGGGTCCGCAACTACCACCACCAGCCCAGCAGCAAATGACTTTACCACCTGGATCACAGGTTCCTCCACCAGCAAATAATGTTAATGGCCTTTGTGCTCAACCATCATTACCCCCTATGCCCAGACAAGATGGAATCACTGGACCTGTCCCCCCAAATCCTAGCTTGCAACAGCTTTCAGGACAACCTCCAGGGCCTGGATATCATCCTCAGCAAGGTAAGGAAAGATGTTTGTTATGTAACTGAAAATACAGCATGCAAGGAGAATTACTGGTGGCACTGAAACCATTCATGATGTTCTGCTGACTTGGAAAAATGGAAATCTAATCCTTTTTTTTTTGTAGAATGGAAACATTTAAATTGGCATTCGGTACATTCAAGTCAAGCTGTGCTTTTGCTCAAAATTTTAGCATTCTGTTGAGACTGTAACAAGAAAAAGGAGTTTCATTTGGATCAGGAGTGGCATAATTTAATTAGTAATGGGTAAAGGCACAACATAATATAGAAAGGAGTTTTTCTTATACTCTAGGTTGCTCCTTGTCTTAAAGTACTTAAAAGCAACTTTCAAAAATGTTTAGTATTGCAATAAATAAATGTAACTGAATACAGTTATTTCACCTGACATAGGTGAATATAACAGTTATTTTGACAGCTAAAAAGCCACCCAACTAGACAAGTTTGCATTGACTGATATTAAGGGAGAGATTCTCACTAATTTAGTGGCCTGGTTTGAGTAGCTGTCATAATCTCTACTAACCATCTTACTGGACACATACTTGAAAACTTTGGAGGCAAAGTTGTCACACCAAGTCTTAAGCTTAGCTTTGAAACACAGACTGCATAAGCCACAGTAATCTTTTTTTTTTCTCTTGCTGAAAACAGAAGAAAAAATTGCAGTTAGCTGGGTAAAAATTACTTGTATCACAACAGTTGATACAACTTAAATACTTTAAATGAATTATTATTTGTAACTCTGCAGCAAACTATGGTCCTCAGATGGCAGGATCTCAACTGTCCTATCCTGGTGCTTTTCCTGGGGGTCCGGCACAGCTCCCAGGTCCACAGCAGAAGAAGCTAGATCCTGACTCTATTCCAAGCCCAGTAAGTAATGTGGCACTAATTTTGTCTAAAACTAAATTTCTGCTGCATTTAAGATAAAGGAATGACAGTGTTACTGTTGGATTGATTTTAGTTGGTGGGATTTCTTGTAACATAACATTGCAGTTATATGGCTTAGTTCACAGTGTACGTTCCATTTTTAATAGTTTCTTAATTAGATGCAATTTTATATTGTGCTGTCAGTTTGGATAAATTAATGCAAAATGTTAAGTTTAGTACTGAAGAGGCTTTATAACTTTATCTAACATGGGACATGCCCATGACTCCAAATACTTTTATAGGAATTCTCAACAATTTCTTAGTATGACGGTGAGCAGCACTGAAGGATTACTGGCATTCACTGCAGCTACTCACCTTTCCTTGTCACTCTGGAAAATTTGAAGGCTTCAACTTGGTAACGGACACTTAGATTTGTGCATAATAGAGGTGCATGAACTCTGGAACTGCAATCCTGAAAATACTAAGTTGTCCCGTGTACCCCCATGGTTTGATTTCAGGAGTTTCCTAGGCAACTACAATTACTTGCCTTAGCATCCCTCCAGTTGCTGAAGCCATGTAAAAATTTCAGTAACTTGGAATACAGTTAATATGTAAGATTCATACAGGTTGAAGAGGCTCAGCTGTTAAAGCATGGCTGAACTTGCACTGGTGGGACAAGGTCACTTCTTAGAGAAAGAGAAAACAAGGTTATGGTTGTGTCCACCTTTCTAAAATAATCTAATTGTTACCCAAAGGAACAGCTAGTCAGATGCAGGCTGCATTTAACTTCTCTACTGAGAAGAGCTGATTGAAATAGAGGGAGAAAATTTGCTGCACTCATGGGGAAAACACCTTCTGATACAACACCTGTATTAGTTCTGGTAATCATCTGGAGAGGGCAGAAGGTCTCTGGAGAGTTGGGGTTCTTCAATTAGGCTGTGTTCTGCAGCTGTGACTTAGAACTTTCTGCTTGGACAAAATGTATTAATCACCACACTATAATCTCGTATGGGTGAAGGAATCTTCCACATCTCTCCTGAGTCAGTATGGCTGTAAAGGGAAGAATTGTGCTTCCTTGAATTTGGATATTATTTTGGCCCTCTAGAAAACATTATTTTTTTTTAATTTACGTAAACATCACTAGAATTTTTTAAAAACGCCTGTTGATCATCAGTAGGAGGTTAATGTAATAACTGCAATTACTTCTTTTAAAGGCAATTTTCAAGTTAAATGTAATTGAAAACCATTGTGTAAAAAAGCTAAAGTGAGTGTCTGGAATTAACAAATGTCCTTAATAGGTCAGTCACTCCTAGTGTTTCAGCATGGTGCTTTTTACATAAGAAGGATAAAATGGTCTTGTCTAACTGAAAAAAAAAATAAACCAGCAAGAGGGGAGAAGGAGGTCTGGCATGAAAGCATGGACTGTTTCAATTACACATGTAGAATAAACAGCCTTGACTATGACAGCAATGTTAAAATAGGTTAAAAGGTTTGTTTAAGCAGCACAGAGAGGATCAAAATGACATGTTTAAAAGAAACATGTTCTGGGTCAGTGTCTGTGAAGGGCAAAAAGCTAATTCAGAATAAGGAATAAGTATGACCAAGTATAAGTATGTTATATTTACCTTATATAATTACAGTAGTGTTGCCAGATACATTTACTTCTTATCTGTGGCCATTGTTGGTTTATATTTTTCTTATGTGTGTTAGAGGTTGATATGTGCTCTGACAACATCTGTGAAAACTAGCATTGGGCTTTGCCAACAATTATTTCCAAGAACAATGATGTGTTTAGGTCAATTAAGTGCAGAATGCCATGGTACATGGATCCTTCGCAGAGCTAAGTCTGAAAGTGGTTTGCTTTCTTCAGGCTAATGGACCTTTTTAGAGGGAGATCTTTTTACTTCTAATACAAGAGTTAGAATTAAGTACACAAGCCAAGGAGGCAGGGAAAAGTAATCAAGCAGAGGATATAACAAGCTCTCTGGGAAGGTATTTTATATTTAAGTTGCCATAAAAAAAAAAGTTACAGGCCCTAGATTATTTCCAGTGTGTTAGGAAATACCACTTGGACAATGATAGTTTTGTTTTTCCTCTCTGTTTGCTTTCCAACAGAGGCTTCTGAGCTTCCCTAGCTATTATTAGAAATTCACGTATAGTGTAAAGATACAATTGCATGGGATACCAACAACAGTGGCAAAGTCAGCTTTAGGAATTCCCTGTAACGTTTCTCTTGCCTCTTACTGCTGTTTGGCTACACTCTAAACAAGATTGTTGAACAGGTAGCTTCCTTGAGGGAAGAGGAGGAATAATAGTATCATCTCAGTGACCTGCTTTATGGTGTGGAACAAAATGCAGCTTTATATAACTTCAGTTGTATCCTGAAAAATATCAAATTTAAACAAGGGTAAAATGTGCAGAAGTAGCAGGGGAGGAAGTGTATGGGAAAGGACTTTGTTCAATAAAGCCAGCTTTATAAGCATTTCATGACATTACATTGTAAATTGCTATAAACTAGGCTTCAAACAGAATAAATCTGTACATGATCAGAGCTGCCTCATTTTAATAAAAACTTCTATGATTCCTGTCCTTTTTTTTCTAGGAGGAAGCTCACAACATGATAGTCTGACCTAGCGAATGAAAACCCTGAGCTCCAATGTTGAAATACTACTAATGGCCAACAAGGCTTTTCTCAGGAGTTTAAATTGCTGCTTTCTAAATGGCAGTGCTGAAATATAGCTCAGCTAGGCAGGTAGTCTACTATGTAGATTATTTTTTATTTCTTAACCACCCTGTGCATGAACCCTAGTCAGGAGGAATGAGGGCTAACCCCTCCCACTGTTACAGTCTGATCAGTTACCTATATGTTAATTTATGAAGAAAAGTAGCTGGCGCAACTATGGTCAAACAAAAGATAACCTGGTATATATGACATCTGAGTAAGGTGGTGCAATCTTGCACTTGAGTTTGATCTGGGAGAACGGAAGGCCAGATTCACAAGGACTTAACCATCCCTCTCCTCAGTTTGCTGGCCAGCTTCTATTGAAGAGGTCTGTCCTCCTAGCACTCAATATACTTTAATCAACTCACTTGTTCACTGTACATAAGTCTTATCCACTCTAATGTGCAGTGTTACGTCTGAGTTCCAACAGGCAGCTGGAGTTGTAAATGAGCTATACTGGTCAGCTGTCTCTGTAGCTTTCTACGGATTAAGTGTCCCAGAAGCCTGTATTGTGATGGGTTTATAGCATAAGACAATGTGAATAGTGTTAGTTTGTGTCGAAGTCAGTATAACCTTCTGTGAATGTATGGCTTACCTTCCTCAGACTGTTCTTGCTTCTTGTTCATCAGATTCAAGTAATTGAAAGTGATAAGGCTTCTCGGGGAGGGCAGATCTATGCTACGAACACAAGAGGACAGGTTCCTCCTCTGGTCACCACAGACTGCGTAATCCAAGACCAAGGTAACTGTCCTTGTTACTGATTTGGGAGTCTTTCTAAGTGAAATAAAATATAATTGGAAAAAAAAAGAAAAAGAAAAAAGACTAAATTATCAAGTTTCTTACGTGAAAAATGTTACTCCTTACTCTAAATTGGACATGAAATGGGAAACTCTGTTTAAAGAAAAAAAAAAAGAGGGAAAAGGGACAGGTAGTGGGAGTTGAATTCTTATACCTTGAGTTAACACCACCTCTACCCTTCCTGACCTTTAAAATAGAAATAGTTGAGACTTTTCTTTTTAACTTAATTTTTTTCAAGGTTTTAAATTCCAGGTTACAACCTTTTTGGATTCTTCTGAAATTTTGAAGATGAACTCTAGTAGAAGCAATGCAGTGCACAGTACAGTTTCTCATTGAGAACTCAGCAAAATATGCTACAAAAAGTGGTGTTGTGATTTTATCATACTATATTTTGCAGGATTAATGAGTGTGATTAGGTTAACAAAAGCATACTGTTTTCTGAATCAGGGCTGGCTCGTTAGAGCAGTCTTCACAGTAGGTATCAGTCTGCAACATACATGTACAGTGTTTTATCCATTTTATTTTAAGATTTTAGATGCAATATGTTTCAAACTAATCTCTCTTGAGCTTCTTATTGCAAGTAACTGGAGTTTTGATTGGTATGTTAAAGTCTCTGCTTTTAAACACAAGAGCAAGAAAATACTCATGCACAGGGAGGGGCAATGGGCTGACATATAAAGTGGAGAGATGGGCAGAAGTTTACATCGGAGGAAGAAAAATTCATGTATGTAACCTAGCATATGCACTTGATGCTTCATGTTATTTGATTTTTCTGGTTTCTGTTTGGAACAGGTGGGTTCTTTGTAACAGCTTTTCATTCTGCCTGCTATCTTGGTTGTTCTAGGTCACGCCAGCCCTCGTTATATCCGATGTACTACCTACTGCTTCCCGTCATCTTCAGAGATGGCCAAACAGGCTCGCATTCCACTAGCAGCCGTCATCCAGCCTTTTGCTGTTGTTCCACCAAATGAGGTAAGGACTAACTGCATGTTAGTCTCACAAGGTTTTGTCTCCTAAATATTTCAAACTTGTTCTTCTCTGATTGGATTGGGGTTTGAGGGTGTGTTAGCTCTGACTGTGAGGAGTATGAGAGATATAGAAGACTATGAGATACACTTGTGCCATGATGCAACTTAAAGGGATAAAAATCTGTTTTGAAAAGGCCTAAGAATGATGGCTCTGTGATCTGTACCACTAGGTTCCCGGTATTTCCCCAGCTGCTTCTAGTTAATGCCAGTTGTTTGCTAGTTAATGTCACTTGTTTGCTCTTCTGGAACTCAGCTGGTATAGGTAAAGACATTAAAAGTGGATGACCACGAACTGTATCAGAGTGTCATTCTGGTTGGAAAAGACCTTCAAGATCATCGAGTCCGTGCACTACCCTAACTCTGTCACATCCACCACTAAACCCTGTCCCCTGGCACCACATCTGTCTTTTTAGAAGTCTTCAGGGATCATGGCTCAACCACCTCCTTGGACAGCCTGGAATTAACTGTGTACAGTTAATTTTAAAACACAGGAACTTACATTCAAAACCTGGCATTTTTCCATTTAGTTCTTTACAAAATAATTTAATTTCACAACAGACTGGGAAGATAATGGTATTTTCTACTTGGATGAGCCGAGCCATAGAAAGAAGACCTCTCCTTTCTCATACTCATATGGAAGAACGAGCCTAAGCAATTCCTTTTCTCCCATTCCCATCTCTAATAGCCCTTCATATTCCAGACATAGCCCTAGTTCAACTGCACAATATTTCTGCAGGTTGGTCATATCCTGATGGCCTAAGACAGTTACCCAGGTTTCCTGGCACTCCCAAAGGATTGTGTCAGCAACCAGGGATAAAGCTAGTTTTCAAGTGCAGCAGCTGAGAAAAAAACAGGGATTTCATGCAAGTTGTAATATGTGATTTTTATCTTCAAAAACTCCTCAATAAGTGCATACACAAAAAAGCCTAATTAAAATTGCAAAGGCTTTCAGTGCTTGGTTTTGCAGTCTTTGATTTTTCTCTAACTTACTGTAAAATCTTAGGGGGATTTTGAAAAATATGTTGGAAAAAACAGATGTTCTTTATCAGGATGGATGACTTCCAATCCAACAGACCTCTGTAGTTTGGATAGTGTTATTTTAGCAGGGTAGTTTGTAGTTATCTTCTCTGTGTTCCACAGGGAAATAGGATGTTTTATTTATGGTTCTGCAGATACTGAGTCTCACTATTTGTCTGCTAGACAGCAATTTTGGGTTTCATTCCAGTTCTTGAGGAGAATGTGTAGACTTGGCTTATTGCCTTCCTTCATTTTCTCCTAGGTGAGACTCCTGCTCTTGCTTTTTCACCCCTTCACTTTACCCATCAGCCTTTCCTCTTTACTACCCTTTATTTCAGTTTCTGTGCTCAGGTGACACTGGTTCTACTTGCATGTTGGCTGTTCATTTATACGTCCTTCAGTTTACCTCTAGTCATTTGCGTCCCCCATGCATGGCTTCCCTGTTGCCTTCATAGTGTTTGGATAGGGTGATCAATGAGTTGCTAAAATCTAAATCTTTTCTGCATACACTTGGTCTTGGCCAAGGTCAGGAGGGTTTATCCCAGTGCTGGCAAAAAGGTGTACTTAGTGACAGACCTGTTCTGAAGTGTGAGTGCTCTCAAGCTGATGGAAGTGTCAGTGAAATTCATTAATCTGTAAAGCGTAGTGTATTTTTGCCTAGCTCCTTTCTTGGAAGAGGCTAAAAAAACTCAGAAAAATGTCTCTTGAAATTGGTAAAACTCCAGCATAGAAAATTTTAGTCTGAAGAATTATAGCTAGGTAAAGTTGTAAGAACTGAAGAAATGGTATTTCAGGAGGAAGCTTTGGGTAGTCTTAACTGAGGCAGCTTTTCCAAGGCTTGCCAGTGCCCTTTGTCTTCAGTGCCGCTGCCAAAATAGTATCTTGCTCTTAATATCTTCTAATAAAAAAGGTCTTCCATATGGGATTTATAACCACTTTAATTCTGAAAAGCCACTTAATTTGAAAGAACCGGGCTTTTTATAGAGGTAGAATACATTCAATGGCTTATTTGTGTTTCTGAATTTCCTAGTATGGTGCATTCTGCCTGGAACTAGTTACTGCGAGGCACAGAATGTTCTTCGTTTCAGAATATCTAGCCTTTCGTAAGGGCAGTGCCTTTTAACAGTGCCTACAGGTGATGCTCACCATGTTAGAAGGTTCAGTACAGAGTGGGAGTTTTCTTATATTTTGATGAACAGAATGTTGTACATAGTAACAGTTTAAAATGTTTGTATTTTTAACCTTCTAATTCATCTTTGTTGCAGCTTCTGCTGCAGATACGTCTCTGTTTCTGCAGTTTCTAATATACTCAGTATTAGCAACCAATTTCAGTTCTTTTTAAAGGAGGAGCAAAAAAAAAGCAATGGCTACAAAGTTTTAGTAGACCATGGGTGTGAAATGGCCAGAAATGGTTTGTGCAGCTGGTAATATGGTTAGGAACAGCTGAGAAACTGACCTCTCTCACTTGAACTGTAAGGACCTCAGCAAATCTATACAGTATACATAATCCATTATGATGCATATTACCTAGACGACGCCTTTCTATGTTAATAAAGCCCTATTAAAAAAACAATGTGCTGTTGGGGTAGCTCACGTGACTAACCAACTTATGAGTGTTCCATAAATATAATTCTTAATTGGTATTTTATTTGATCTTCCTTTTGTAGTTGAGCATGAATTTAAAATAGTATATAAAATATATTTGCATTTTCAGTGGTCTGTTGCCACAGAATTCATGTCTGTCTGTTTTTGTGTGGTTTTTTTCCTCTATGTCATTACAGTACTAAGACAGTTAAAAACAGGAAAACCTTTACCTTGCTTTCATTTCCAAATAATATAAGGATTCAGTGCAGTCTTCACATAGCTTGTGAAAACCTTTCTGAAAACCAGTCCTGAGTGTGGATTTACTGAGAAGATTGTTTTTACATTTGTGAAGCATTATGTTCTGTTCAGATGACCTTAATGATATCAAGAGTACTGCAGATTGTATTTTCCCCTATCCATGATCTGTTTGGCATTGTGTAATCTGAACTGCAGCAAAAATGTAGTAAGAAAGTAATGAAGTAGCTGAGTCTGCAGACACTGATAGATACGTGTACAAGAGGCAGAGCACAATTGTACAGACCTGATTTTCTTTCTTAATTGAATACATTCACTGTTTTGATAGATGACTTGTAAATGGTGTTACTTGTTGGTTCCAGTTGGAGGATTGTGAACTCTGACTAGTGTCTCTTGCTGAGTTTATGCAGAGCTAAGTGTTGATCTGTTCTTGGCTGTGCAGGCAGTGGGAAGGGGGGTCTGAAAGATTCTTCATCTAAAACAACTGGACAGGAGGGAGTAGGAAAAGGTAACTGGGGTACTGGAGTTGGCAGAGACGTGTAATGGACATGATAGGCATCACTTTGCTGTCAGATCTGTTTTGTTCCCATTTCACCCTGACAAGGAGAACCTATGAGAAATTGTTTGGAGTTTACTGTAGCTTCTGCATGTTAGCAGTGTTTTGTTCTGCCAATTAGATATTTTCATTTGTCTCTCCTGTCAGATTTTATTCTGAAGAATCAATAGTGCACTTGAGAAGAGCAGAGTATGTGAAATGGATTTATTCAGAAAGGCCCTCAAGTTGAAGGTTAGAGGGCCAAAATCCAGGGAGGGCACACAGTCTTTCAAAGAGGACTACAAAAAGACCTACAGCCAATACAGAAAATTATGAACTAGTGAATGTTACATGTATGCTATTGGAAACAAAGGCTGCTAAAACAATTGTGCCTTACTCGCCCAATGTCTTAACAACTCTAGACATTTCTGAATCTTACCTTTACAGAGTCCTTATTTATTGCTCAAAAATAACAGTTCATTTTCACTCTCCTGATTTGGATGATCTATGGCAAGTGTTTGTTATAGATTAAGAATACAGTATCATTGTTTGACAGAATTTATTTTTAGTCCACCAGTGCTTTAGCAACAGTCTATAAAAATAAACTAGCTCTCACAGTTATCACCATAGACCAAGCCCTACCTACATTTGCTTTGGAGATGTATGAATGTTTCCAGAGTCTGAATAAACCATGTGATCTTAACATTTAATACTACTTGATAATAAAAGGTAGTTAAGAGTACTTAACCTTGTAAGAACAAATATAAACAATCCCAAATAATTATCTATAGTTTTCATTTCAAAATCCGAAGTACCGTCTTCTGTGCTCCTTCGTGGTTTTGTGTTGTCTTTCTCTACCATGTTCTTTGCTACTTATGTGAATTTTTAAAAAGAAATATTCATTGGTGTGTTAAAAGCAGCCAAAAGACTTGAGGATAGAGCCTTGAGGTGCTCATGGATAACATCTATCCATTGGAAAAAGACATAATTTCTATTTTACTCTTTGATTTCTGTCTTCTGTTGAGTTACTTATTCACAGGAGGCCCTTCCCCCATATTGCATGAGAGCTTAGCTAATTTAAGAGCTTTTTTATGAGGGATTATATCAAGACTTTTTTCAAAGGTATACATTATATAAACGAAGTCATGCTTATTTGCATGGTGGCTGACTTTTGACAAAACTCAGTAAATTTCTCTCCTCAAGACATCTGTCCTCAAGACCCGCATCAACTTTTCCTTTGTATATCCTATTTATCTGTGTGTCTTTTTATGTTCTTCATTGTAGTATCTACCAATGTGCTTTCTGTGGAAGTAGCACTTGCTGGCCCATAGTTCTGGGGTCACCCAGAAGTTCCTTGTAAAGTTTGTTTTTTTTATTGCTGCCTTCTTTCCTTTTGGGCACTGAAGCTTCTATCAGAAATTGCTTTTATGTACAGTTCAGTAATTTCACACTGTGTTTTTACATGGGAATCACATCATTAGGCAGTAAAATAATCCACAGTACTAGTAAGCTTTTTTAAACAATCAAGAGATTGTAGTTTTAATAAAACTTTCTGAAGAGAAGGTTTTGAAAGAGATTGGTGGCAATTTTGCCCTGCTGTTTCTTTTTTAAATGTCTCACCCTTCTCAGTGTTGGCTTGTAACTTTGTAATAATCCCCATATGTCCTTGGTAGTTTGTGAGATTCCTTTTCATATTCATAGCTACTGGAAATGAAGTATCAGAGCTTATTTTGAATGTTTAGTGATGTTTTTCCTTTGTGTAGGCTTCATATGACCCTTTATAGCCTGATTACTCAAGGTTGATTCATGTCTGTCGGCAATGCTGTACTTCTCTTCAGGCAAGGTAACAAAAGCTTCCTCCCTTCAAGTGAGCACTCCACAACACAACGAGCAGCTGTTCACCAGTGAGGTGAATTTTGCTCTCTCTGAATTGTAAGTGGGACCAATTGCTTTGCATTCTTAGCAGTTCTGGTCTGTGTACTGTTCAAGATTCATCAGAGAATTATTTTTGTCAGTATCTGTTGGGTGCACTATCAAAGTAATCCATGCTAGTTGTCGTGTTTTTCTAAAGCACAGTGAGAGTAGAAGCCCTGCACATGTGATAGAACTTTTTTAGTTAGGACAGTTAGTCTGACAATGTTGAAATTCGTTTTCATCATCCAGGAAATGGGGGAGCTGTTTGCCAGTTTCTACAGAAGAGTTCATTGCTTCCTTGTAAACTTCTACAGATGGGTATCAGCAGACCAGAAAGAGTGCTACAATGTAGATTAAAACCAGGCCATAGTTTCAGGATAGGATCATGCTAGCAGACATTCATACTTGTTCTTAGGGCTGCCTTGGAATTTGACAACCAATCCATTGTCAAGCTACTTGGAATGATCAATTCATATAGAGACTGTCCAGGTAGCATAAACTTGTATCCTGACCTCTTTGCTGTATACCATGCTGTTAGGCATGAGACTAAGCACTAGTATTTCTTCCATTTTCGAGATACTAAAATAAAACAAGTTCCAAAGGATACATACATCCTTATTGATGCCTTCATTTGGGAAAATTTGGTCTCATAGTTCTGAGTCTGCTGGGGTTATGCAGGATAGGTATCTGACAATATTTGTTGCTCTGCCAATGCTATTTTGTTTTAGTTTTCACAACTAGTTAGCACTAGGTTAATGTCTGGGGGTTTGCATAGCTCCTCCAGGGTGCCTGACTCTCCCATTCATGGTATGGAGAGCCCAGAACTCTCACGCATCTCCAGGTGCCTCACCCAGAAAGTTTTTTATTACTCTGGAGGCCAGTGCCTGTAAGCTAGGTTTTGCAATGCCTAATTTAGAGTTGCATATATCCTGTATTAATTGAGTCTTTCTTTATGGAGTATGCCTGGTAGTCTGCATTTGGTAGTAAAGCATTTGGAATTGGATTGCTTCCCAACACTTCATCATCTAGTAGAGAGTTTTTCGTTCACCTATTAGGCTGTAACTATGCTCTTAACTACAGTGAACTTTCAGAGCCAAATTTAGCAAAGGCTTTGGCAGCAAAGCTTTTCCTAATTCAAGTAAATTCTCTGATTCAATTAATTTTTTTGTCTTTCTGTTTTGAGGGTGCATTTTAAAACACTCTTAAAGTGTACTTTATAAAATATGTCTATAGCATGTTGTTTCATGCACCATTCTTATGATGGTAAGGAGGTAATTCTGAAAGAGGACAATAACTTTAAATTTGACATTTATATAAACTTTATTCATCTTGTAATCAGAGTTCCTGATTAATTTGTTTCAAATTTGAGATTTAGACTGGGAAGATGCCTTTCTAAAGATGTTGTAATTAGTTTCTGATAATTTGGAGATTACCTGTTCTTTGTAGTGGTAATGGCAGAAGAAAAACCTGACTAAGCAACACTAACTATAGAAAGGAAATAAAAAGTAACAGTCATATCCACTTGATTAGCTGGCCAACAATATTGATATCTTGTTTTGCCAACAAAAATGACACCTAAGTAAGAAATTACTTTGGCTATCACTAGATATGTCTAACTCAAAATAGCAGATTGATTTGCATCTGTCATTCTACATGTGGTAGAACGTGTCATTCTGCATGCTGGTCTCCTGAAATGGTGTTTGTCATCTTATCCACTGGCCAAAGTTGATTATAGTAACAACAGTTAATTAAACATCTCCCTTATGAGGAAAGGCTGAGGGAGCTGGGTCTCTTTAGCTTGGAGAAAAGGAGACTGAGGGGTGACCTCATCAATGTTTACAAATATGTAAGGGGTGAGTGTCAGGGGGACGGAGTTAGGCTTTTCTCAGTGATGACCAGTGATAGGACAAGGGGTAATGGGTGTAAATTGGAGCATAGGAGGTTCAAGGTGAATATCTGAAAAATTTTTTTTACTGTAAGAGTGACAGAGCACTGGAACAGACTGCCCAGGAAGGTTGTGGAGTCTCCTTCACTGGAGACATTCAAAACCCACCTGGATGAGTTCCTGTGTGATGTACTCTAGGTGACCCTGCTCTGGCAGGGGGGTTGGACTAGATGATCTCTCGAGGTCCCTTCCAGCCCCTAAGATTGTATGTATGATTGTATGATTATAAAACTGTGCAGCCTCTATGTTTAAGCAATCAGACATGTTACTCAGTTATCTTGGAAACTTTGCAGCATCAGAACATGCTGGTATTTAGTAAGTTCAGGAAAAACGTTTGTGTTTTGCCTTTGAACTGAACTTGCACGTTTTCAGTTAATGCCTCATCAATGTTTACAAATATGTAAGGGGTGAGTGTCAGTGGGACGGAGTTAGGCTTTTCTCAGTGATGACCAGTGATAGGACAAGGGGTAATGGGTGCAAATTGGAGCGTAGGAGGTTCAAGGTGAATATCCGAAAAAAAATTTTTACTGTAAGAGTGACAGAGCACTGGAGCAGGCTGCCCAGGGAGGTTGTGGAGTCTCCTTCACTGGAGACATTCAAAACCCACCTGGATGCGTTCCTATGTGATGTACTCTAGGTGACCCTGCTCTGGCAGGGGGGGGTGGACTAGATGATCTTTTGAGGTCCCTTCCAACCCCTAGAATTCTATGATCTATGATTCTGTGTGGTTTACATATCTGTACGTGTTAGTGCAATTTTGTATTTTGGATGCAACTGTGTAAAGTGTGCATGCAATTACATTAAAAAAAAATTAAAATGTTGAATAGGAAGCTGATGTTGGGTGGTCTGGTTTTGGTTTTTTTGGTATCAAACAGATGTTGCATCAGGTTATGTCCAGTACCTAGTCACAGCAGCCTCTAATGCTGTCCTATAAAAATTTGGAAAGATGAAGCTTTCTTTTACAGAATGTCCCTCCATTAATTCTGAGGGAAGGAAAGCTCCTTTTTTAGTAGGACAGGTGACAGATGGAGGAGAGTGCTTTTTCATACAGTTTTTAACTGTATGAAACTTAACTGTATGTTACTTTTAATAAGTAACCCATGCTTGGTAAATAGAGGTATAGATGACCCCCTCAGCCCTAGACTAAAGTAGCAATAGAACAGCAGTATGCTTTGCTCTTAACTTGGTTCTGCACACCCCCTTACTTGTAAAGTTCAGCTATAGCTCAGTGTCAGTAAAAGAGAGGAGAGCAGTTGCATATGAACCTTGCTAATGTTTGCAGGTTCTGGAGTCTGCTTTGAAGCATCCTAGCTATCATAGTAGTGAAAGTGGGGTCATCTCTAAGCACAGGAAAGAGAAGGAGGTTATCAGGAGTAGTCAGCATGGCTTTACTTCTAAATGCAACATCACATTTTAAGTACTCCCAGTTCCTTCTAATTTCAATTGAAATAAATTAATTAGCCATAGAGGCATGTTTGCCATTAGCATTGTTCAAGGTAGCCTGCAGGTAAGCAGAACTATTTTACCCACCTTCAGCTGCAGCACTCTTAAGCTTGTCTATGCTGCTGCTTTTTTTTTTTTTAATTGAAAGTTTCTTTCTTTGATATATTTGTGCAAAAATAGGAGCAAGAGAGTTCCTATTGTAGAAGATGCTCAGAAATGGAAACAGGAGTAGTTGGTTAAAAAAGTCACAGTAGCACCTTCTAACAAAAGAGAAACAACACTGGGTTTTTGAGAAGTGAAGAAGCCCTTCATTCCTTGTACTTTCATGCATTATCTTAAGTTAGTAATTGCTTTTTTCTCATATTCTGTAATATATATATATGTTTGTCTATATACACACATCTGTCTATCCACCTATAATATGAGTGTGGCTATGTATTAAAAGAAAACCCCCCACCTATTTGATCTCTAAAGTTGATGGTAGCCCAGCAGTCCAGAATGGTCCTGAAATCAGAAGTTGTGGTTTTGTTCTTCCTACAAAGGCATTAATAACACTGATAATGTTCTTCTGATGCAGAATTTCATGTAGGATAAGTGTTGCTTCAGAGCTACATTCAGATTTATTTTCAAACTTAAATATTTTTTCCCAAAACCTAGAGCTGTGTGTTCCATGAGTACCATTTGGAGTGTCGCTCAATATATCTATCTTAAGGGTATTCTAGAGCATGTTAGAAATGGTCAGAACTGTGTTTCCATCAAATCATCTTGGCCCTTTTATGTTACTTGGATGTAGGGACATTCTGCACTGAATTAATTTAAAGCCAGAGAATAAATCACTGAAAAACAAATGTCTGATTTTATTGTGAAGAGGTGCTAACAGGAAGGGGGCCTGACATAACAGCACTGGCCTATGGTAGTTTTCTGTCTCTTTCGCCTTCCCTCGTTCTCCACCACCACCTCCCACTCTTGCTAGGATGAGCATAGGCTGGACTGAAGCAGGTCTTGCTTGAGATCCAATTGTTTGAAAATGCTAAGATTTTGAAAGTCTGTTGTTCAGCAGTTTCTTGATTATCCAATTTCACGCTCCTGCTTATATCATCGGTTAATCCTGGCTGCTGACCTTCACTTGAGATACAGCATGTCCCTACATCCAAGTAACAGTCAGCACTTCAAAGCTGAAAAGTGCTGGAAAGCACTGACTTGTTAACGCTTAGTATCCCCGAGCTGGGATCATGAACCAGAGAACTTGTGGTAGTTCTCATAAGCATGGATAGTAAGCTTTTTGCCTTTTTTGTCCTTTCCCCCCCGCCCCCTTCTGAAACCTGTATGATATGAAAGTTCAAAAGAAGCCAACCTTTTAATGATCCTTCTTGTGGTGAACAGAATAGCCTGTGTTTACATTCTTCATGCTGCCAGCTCTATTCAGTTAGTTGCAATACTCCCCTTAAAAAGGGAATGCTGAAAAAGGATAGATTGAGATATGATTTGTTCAATCAGTAACTAGTTCTCTGTTTAATTTAGTGCACACTGGGCCATGTCCCATGTGCAGTGTCATCATGAAGTTCAGCTACCAGGCCACGGTATTTTTTACACTGCATGTGTGCGTGTCAGCATTCAGCCTGAGTTTGGTGGGTTTTTAAGCAAGAATGATTGAACATTCTTCTTGGGTTTTTATGTGGTCTGTAAAAATTGGGATAGAGCCAAGAGATGCCATTGTATGATTGATGCTTTAGCTGTGCTGCAGTTATGCAGACAATATTTGAACCTGCTGTGAACCCTGCATGGGAGATTGTCCTGATTGTCTTGACTGATCAGCTGAGGAGGCTGATAGTGTTCCAACATCTGAAAACCAAAACTAGGCAAAATAATCTCTATCTTTAGTGGGAATAACTTCTGATAAAAGACAGTAGGAACCTCACAAAGGAAAATGCTTTCTTGATGTTTTAATGCAAATCACTTAACTCAAAGCCAAGGGATTATTTGTAGGCGGGTTAATCTTTTACAAAAGCAATCTGTGATGGTATAATAAAAAAAAACCAAACAACAAGCCCCTTCAACAGTCCTAGGAAACAGAGACAGTTTGGTTCATGACCTAGTTTTTTTTCCAAAAACATCAGTGTTAGATTTCAAATTCTCCTTGATTAATTAAACACAACATTTACTTGGGGCAGTGGTACCACACTTGGCCAACAGCCTTTTCCTCAGTTCATTAAAACATTACATTGTATAGTAGATCTTAAAATTCTTGCATGAATATTTTAATAATTACATTTGCATCAAAGTTAGTGGAAATAATTATAGAAACACTGCCTTCTGAATTTCTTGCCCTGGAAAAATGCACAACTTGTCTGTTTAATGAAGTATCTGGGTTGAATAGTTGGCAGTTTTGTGTTGTTTTTTCTGTTAATCAGCCATGCAAACACAGTGTTTAGTGTTCGCTGTACATCAGAAGTATATTTCATCTGCAGTTGTACTGCCAATCATGGAGTATAAGTGAACTGTCATACTAGAAGTCATCAGGAATGACATACCTGTGCAGCTATTCAAACCTGTCAAATATGCTTCCTTTTGAAACAAATAGCCCTCATCTAAACGTGTCCTGAAATCCTAGATCCCCTATATCTGGGGTTTTCATGGGGCATGCTTTCAGGTTCATTTCACTCTTAGATCATTGGCAGTTGAAAAGGCAACTGTCCTATCTAGTATACAGTGTTACATTGTGTAGAGTGACACTGTCTTCCAGCCATAATGTTCTTCAAAAGTATATAGAAGAATGGGTGCCAAGCTTGGGGATGAGTAAGGGTGTGGTAGACAAAGATCTAAATGAAAACTGCACTCATGGGAGGAGTTTTTTTGCTCCTCATGGACATAGCCAGACTTGGAAAGCTGTGTGGGCCTCTTTCCAATCCGATAGCATTCCTGTTGTCTCAGTGCTGGGGTGTTAAATGCACCTAAATGATGGTGGAGTCAAACTGAGGGCAAACGTGCAGCTCCCAAGGTAGACTTGCGACTGTGCTGACAGGGACTCTGTGAAGGAGTGGATAGGAATCTGTCTTGGCTGTGGTAGGTAGGAAAAGGCAAAGACAAGGTGTGGTGGTGTATGGTGGAGATTTGTCTTACAGCAGTTACAAAGTGTTTTCTTGGTCTGCATGCCAGCTGGCAGTGAAAACAGATGCTGCATATATTTTGTTTGATAAATGGCTAGTTTTCCTCAGTGTTGGCATATGCCTCTTGTTCTTCAGAGACACTTTCTCTCATATGATTTTTCTCTTTAGAACGCCTTTATAGAGATGTGCCATGAAAATCTTGAGCTTCCTCACAGTTCTTACTCCTACAGTTATAATTTCCAGCTGTGGCCCTAATCCTGCAATATGAATACAGGGATACTTTGCAGGCATCACAGGAAACCCTCAGGAGTGGGTCAGGACTTCATTTTTATAGCAAGCAACAGTAATTCAGCTTTCTCAGTCTTTAAAGCACAGGTTACAGTCTCTGTGGAATTTTTTATGAATGTCTTTAATCTTGGAAGTGTGCCACTAATGTCTATCTATTGCTCTGTGATACTGTTCTAACTCCTGAGAGATGTTCTTGCTGAAATATTTCCAAAATACAACTTTTGCTCTCCCAGCTATGTTTGGACTAATAGTGGGATGAATTATGATTTATCAGATCAGCTTGCAGGACTTGCACTCCAGCGGGACCCTGAGGTTCAGGAGAAGGGAAGGTTTATGCAGGTCTCTTAGAGCATTTCCTATCTCTTCTGCTCAGTTCTTCTAAAAATTAAAATGTTTTGCCTTCCAGCACAACTGATCTTTCTGCCTCTCTACTCTTTTGGCTTAACAGAAAAGGAATCCATTTTATGTGTCCTGTTCAGATTTAGGCAATCAAATATTAGTTTAGTCATTGGTTTTCAGATATATTTCTTTTTTGATAGTACTGGACTGCCAACAATCAATACTGAAGTGTTCCCTTTTGTGAGGTCAGTCTCTGTACTACGTAAGTTGGTCTAGATGCACAAATTGGACAAAGGTTTGTGAAGAGATGAGAGGAAAGAGTAAGGCTGTAACAAGTCTAGCAAATGTCCATGTAGTTACGGTAGATATCCAACTTGATTCGCTTGGTACAGAGTTAAGAGAGGAAAGAAAGAAAATGCTGATACTTTATAGGTGGAAAGGCAAAATAAAAAGGTGTATGGTATTTGTTAAAAAACACACACTAAAAAAATTTAAAATGTTACCTTATTCCTCTGCTCCTGTTAGAGTTTGCCACTGACTTTAATGGGACTATAAACAGATTTGCTTTATTTTCTGGTGTACAGTGACATCTACAGAAGTGGAGCACATGAGACAAGACTTTGCCATTTAATATAATGTCTTTCTTACTGTTTTTCTTTTGTATGTATTCATTAGTTTAACCTTAATACTTTGTGCATTTTAATGCATGTAAAGTATTATTTATCGCTGTACATTCCCATGGACATCTACCTTTTTTTAAAAAAAAAAAAGTTACCTTGGGAGGAGTTATTTTGACAGTTGGAATTGCAGGTTATACACCCAAATAAAAATGACTTTTTCTTGATGGGTAAAATGTCTAGTCTTATAATACCTTGGAATATTTCAGCTTTTATGAGGGAAACTTTCTTTCAAAACTGCTGTTCACTTCAAGAAGTGTTTTTTTGATGCTTTCAGTCTGAGTTCTTATTCTGAAATTATCATACAAATAGCTTTTTCATTAGATGTGTTCATTATTGATGTAATGTTTTAAATTGTTCAAGAAAATACTAAAATGTAAATTCCATTTAATTTCAAAAACTACTAAATAAATAAATCAGTAGAGATACACATAGTGCTTTTTTGAGGATTTCTGTTTGTTAGACAAAGTCCTTAGTTCTGTTGTGTGCATTTTTGATTGATTTTGTTTAATTTATTCTTTCTTCTGCAAGCTTGTTAGAAAGAAAAAAGATCTAACTTCTGCAGTATATTTTAATTGATGTTTCATCCTTTTTTTCTTTGGGCAAAACAAAACAGAATCCAACCTATACATGTATACAGAACATTGCCTTTCAGTACTATTGTAAGACTTGAGCACATTATAACCTCATGCACTGCATGTAGTCTCAGTAACTTCAAAATGACCATTTAATCCATACAGTTAAATGTGCAGTTAAATGTTTGCAGTCATAACCTTGGGATACTGAGGCTCTAACCCCGTATTTTTAAAAGGACTTTGTAACAAGTAATTATTTTTTTTCAAGAAGCTTAAGGGGAGGAGAAAAGTAAAGTTTCCACTACCGTTAAGAAAAAAACAAAGAAAAAAACCCCATTTTAAACATATTTGCTGTGCTTAAAAAGGTGATTTATTAATTTTGGGAGGAGGAAAAGGAAGGAAGGAAGAGGAAGGAAGGAAGGAAGGAAGGAAGGAAGGAAGGAAGGAAGGAAGGAAGGAAGGAAGGAAGGAAGAAAAGAAGGAAGGAAGTAAGAAGG
>NW_009953484.1:1039108-1063120 GCF_000747805.2 Chaetura pelagica | reverse complement strand
AAGGAAGGGAGGGAGGAAGGAAGGAAGGAAGGAAGAGAAAGGAAGGAAGAGAAAGGAAGGAAGGAAGGAAGAGAAAGGAAGGAAGAGAAAGGAAGGAAGGAAGGAAGAGAAAGGAAGGAAGAGAAAGGAAGGAAGGAAGGAAGAGAAAGGAAGGAAGAGAAAGGAAGGAAGGAAGGAAGAGAAAGGAAGGAAGAGAAAGGAAGGAAGGAAGGAAGGAAGAAAGAGAAAGGAAGGAAGGAAGAAAATGCTGATAGTTTATAGGTGGAAAGGCAAAAAAAAAAGGTGTATGGTATTTGTTAAAAAACACACACCAAAAAAATTGAAAATGTTACCTTATTCCTCTGCTCCTGTGAGAGTTTGCCACTGACTTTAATGGGACCATAAACTCCTCCCAAGAGTATAGACACCTAGGCTCTGAACTTTGTGGCACTTATTTATTATTGTTCTTGCTCATGCTTTTTATGTGAAGATCTTAATATTGGTATTTCAAAATATGATCATTTGGGGTTAATTTTTCTTTGCTCTTGGATAGCATTAAATATATCAAAACAAGTTTTAAAATTACTCAATTAACATGTATAAAGGAATGAGAAGTTGTTTTAGTCTTGTTTTTTTCCCCTGTCAGGTCAGAAACGATAATAATACTGACTACAAACCAGATCCAGGCCTCATTAAACTAATACAGCAGAATGATAATAGAAAATTGCCAAGTAATGAACAAAACTTAGAAGTTTTATAACTAATTAAGTCATTGTGGCTGATGAGCAGGTTTTATAGCCAAGGCTTTCATGTCTGAGAAATGACCCTGACAGCTTGCAAGCTGACATTATTGGTTATTTTAAACTCAATCTTAGTAGAAGACAGAACACAAAGTATAAAAATACTCCATGGAGCAGGAGGAAAACATCTACTTTTATGTATAAAATCCTTGGCAAAAAACACCAAACCCTTTGGAGAAATAAATGAGTAAAATATTCTCTGTAAATCAGAAACAAACAATAAAATATATTGGTAGTAAATGGTAGAAGGATGTGAATGACTTTGTAAGTATTCAAAGACTCTTATGCTGCAATAAAAGATAAAGTGTATAATAGATTAAATCCATTCTGTAAAAAGAGAGTAATTTATTCATTTTTTAAAGTGGGTATGGTAGCAGGTAATGTTCTAGCATTCAAAAGCCATCAGCATTTTTCCTGTTATAGAGAGTTGTTATGTATCCAAACTGTGGATTTCTTTTCTTATGTTCAGAGTTTTTTAGTTGGGATTGAAGGGAGTAAGGAAAAAAAACCCCAAATATAAAGCATGTTTATGTTCCCTAGAGTTTCAAAAATAATTGGGCAAACTTCCATTTTTGTAGTGGTTTCAAGTATGACTTTTTTAACATGAAGTATAATCACAGGAATCTTTCAACTGGTGCACACTTATTACTGGGAGAGTCATCTGGAAAACGTCTTCCATTAGCTGTGCTTTTTGGCAGAGGCTCTGAGCAAGCATGGTCAGTGTAATTACACTGACAAGTGCTTGAGATACTGTATTTGTTGCACTATGTACTTTCCTTCAATAAATATTAGTATTTCTCTTAAATCTCCCACTCTAGCTGGTGACCCTAACGACATTTAAACATGAGTATAGCATGTATCATGGCAGTATTGGGGAGGGCAGCATTTAGGATAAAATATTACAAGCTTTCTTAGCAAATATCTGTTAGAGGGACCGTTTGCACTAGATGAGCAGCAGGAAAAGCTCAATCTAACAGAGAAGGCAAAATACTTGACTCCAGCAGATTGCTCCTAGTCAGCTATAAAAACCTTTTACTGGAAAAGGCAAGCCTGGAGCCCTGAACTTCCAGTGCTTTCTGTGGTTTCAAGTTTGCATTGTTTTTTATAACTTCATGTATCTCTTCACCTAGACCCCTCTTTATCTTGTAAACCATGGTGAGACTGGACCAATCCGATGCAACCGGTGCAAAGCTTATATGTGTCCCTTCATGCAGTTCATTGAAGGGGGAAGAAGATACCAGTGTGGATTTTGCAGTTGTATAAATGATGGTAAGTGATATTTCTCTGATCTGTGATTCATACAAGTTTCATGCAAATAAAAAGAAACTATATTCCTAAACTTACTTTCTTGATTTGCTGACTAATGAGAAAATAGTTTAGTGAGATGCAGCTTACTAGGTCTGCTTCACAAATAAAAAATACTACCCAAGAGAAATATGTAGAAGCATTTGTTCAATACAGTTTAAAAAAATAAATATATGAAAAATAATGCTGACTCATGAACTCTAGTCTGATATAATCAAAACTTAATTTAAAACTATAATCTTATCACAGGATACAAAGTTGCATGTATTGCTAACTGAAAGCAACTTTTCTGTGGAAAGTTAATTTCTTCCAAAAGTCTAAATGTCCAGCCAGATTAAAATATTTAGAACCATGTTAGCCTGGTCCTGTCCATGACTGTGGATGCGATGGTTAAATAACCTATTAATCTTCCTGTGACAAGTGTTGGTTTTCACAGAAGATACCATGCCATATTTGTTCAAGTGTTCTGCATGTGACTCATAACTGCTCTTGTGCTCTTGGCTAAATCCCAAGTCTTTGCCAGAACTAGCCTTTCTAGACATTTGTAGCAAGTTGGATTTCCTCAGCTGGATCACAGCGGTATAGTGCTTTCCCTAATACAGTAATCTTTTCAACTCTGAAACGTGAACCTTGATAGACTCGTTCCAACTTCTCTTCTGTCTGACGCTCAAATGTTTGTGCAAGCATAGCAGATAACAAATTTCATAGTTTGTTAGCAATTTAAACTCTCATGAAGAAAAATGTAAATGCTTTGTGAACATGAAAAGACAAATTTAAGTTTCAGTATCCTTTTGAATCATGCTTTGTATTACTACAGGGTCTTTTATCCAAATCAAAAAGCACTTGAAAAACCCCCCAGATTTTAATGATAACTAGAAATGGCTAACAAACTAGGTAGATATTCCTCACACACACACTTTTTACAGGCAGAAATGTGAAAAATAAGCAGTCAAAAAATACTGTGACTGAGGAAAGAGAAGGTCAGTTCCAGAGGTGACTTTTCCCCAATATGACTCTAACCCTTACACTAGCTGAGTATAAAGTCTCGGTGGCAAACCCACTTGATCTCTTAATGCTTCTGAACTTTTTCCTGTAGCTGCAGAAGGTTCCAAGTATACTGGACCCAATGCACTTTGCTGTGCCGGGGTTGTGAACCTTGTAGAGCCATTTCCAGTGACCTGGTATTTCTGGGTAAAGAACTACAGGCTTTAAGAAAAGTGCTATTTTCACTGCTGTCCCCCTGCAAAGCTTTGGCTCTGGTGATTTGAATTAAGATGTGAGTATGCACTAAAAAAGTAGTCACTCTTAAGTCTGTATTCTGAGGTTAACAGGCTCCTGCTTGTGGAAATTACCTGGGTCAGCTTCACCTACTCAAGCCTAACAGTGTACAGGTGGGAGGAAATGGGCATTATAGGGGAATATGCTCTATCCTCCAAATACAAAAGGAGCTGCATTACTACACTTTTGTGATTTTTTGGTTGGTTGGGTTTTTTTAAGCCAGTGGTGGGAGAAAAAAACATTGCCACTTGGATAAGTGTTTGAATGCTTCCCTTGACCAGTAACAGAAGGGCCTACATTAGTACATTGCATCTGTTGAAATAAGTTGTTGGGTTGTTCCCTCTTCTGCAAATTACCAACATTTTTTCCTGCTCTTGTGTTGTCTTTTAGTCCCTCCGTTCTTCTTTCAACATCTGGACCACATAGGCCGACGGGTAGACCACTATGAAAGGCCTGAGCTGTCCCTGGGATCTTACGAATATATTGCTACTTTGGATTATTGCCGAGTGAGTATTTCCAGTATGCAAACCAATTACAATTTTATGTCAAAACAAACAAAATTCTTGTAAGTACCTGCAGTAGAGTAAGTGCACTTGTAAGCTGAATATCAGAGACCAGGGACATTTTAGGAAATGCAGATAGAGGTGAAAAATTCTAGCTTACAAAGTAATTTTTCGTATTTTGTGCTGCAAAGTATGAAACTAGCAAGTAAGAACAAAAAAAAAAACCACAAGGAAGTCATAGGTCACCAGTCTTTAACTGGAGCATTTGCTTGGTCCTAGCAAGCATGTTGCACTGTTCAGAGAGTACAGCTGAGGTTCTGATGCTGTGTTGTATTTTAGATGCATGTCTTCTTGTCGTGGTTTGGGCCCAACACAACAACAAAGAACCGGCCACATGGCCACTCACTCAGCTCCCACCCCCCCTTAAATTAAAATTAAGATTGCTAAATTAATTATTAAAATTATTAAATTAATAAAAAATTAATTTCACTCTAATCAAACACACACGGGACACACACAACACAAAGAGCAGGGCTTGCCTATGTTACCCCACCTCTCCCTTCATCCCAGGCTCAAATGACTTTGTTCTCGGTTTCTCTCCCTCCTAACCCCCAGCAGCACAGGGAGACAGGGGATAGGGTTTAGAGTCACTTCACAGGCTGGTGGTTCCTGCTGCTCCTCCCTCCTCAGAAAGCCTTCCCCTGCTTCCCCGTGGGGTCTCTCCCATGGGAGAAAGTCCTTCACAAACCTCTCCTTCATGAGTCCTTCCCACGAGGTCCAGAGCTGCTCGAGCCTGAGCTTCCCAGAAAGTCACAGGCTGCTTCGGGAACAAACTCCCGTGGCGCTGGGGTCTTCAAACGCTGCGCAATCAGAGTCCACAGGCAGCAAATCCTCTGGCCACAAAATCCAAGTCCACTGGCCAAGCTCAGCCCTCCTGGCACTTCAGGGAATGTTCCACCACGTTCCTTCGTGAGTGCAGGGGGACAGCTGCCATCTCGCCATGGCTTGCAGGGAAGCTTCTGCTTGGGCACCTTCTTCCCCTTCTTCCTCACCAACCACCAGCACTGCTCTCCCTTTCCAGCACAGATCATCTTTTTTTGTTAGTGCTCACTCTGCTCAGGTCTCATTTCAGTTCTTTCATATGTTAATGGCAGATGTGCATCTGCTACCAAAAATCCCACCAAACCAGAACACTTCTCTTGATTTGGAACACAGACACGTGCCTAAATGGCCTTCCCAATATTGAAAACCATAGTGAGGGAATTGTAATCTTTTGCTGGCAAGAGTAGTTTTAGTATTCTGACAAGTTAAAACAGAATGGGTTTTCTCTCCTAATACTAACTCACTGAAGAACTCAAAAGCCCACTCAAGTCACTGTATATGTTTGGCTTTGATTTTATTAGAGAAATGTGTTTGATACTTCTGAAAGCATAAATTACTTAAACTTTTCAAACTCCTGGCTCATTTTACAAAACTTCAAGTGTGACTTCATCTGTTGAAAGTATGGACTTGTTTTTTTGTTCTTGCTGAAATCAGGCAGAATTGTCTTCCTGTCAGTGGAACAGAGGTCATGGTAAGGTTAGGAAAGACAACTCGATTCTACGAAGTCTCGAAGTAGATACCAGTAACTTTCTCATGCCATTAAACTATTGCTGGTATGAAGAAAATGAACAGGTTTAATTCTGCTTTCTTACTAGGGTACTACTCCAAAATTGAGTGAAATCCCCGAAACAACCTGTATATATTTTAGTGAAATGTGGGTTAAATTCTAGAACAGAGGACAATTGTAGTGAAGCATTACAGAGATACTGTGTGGGATTGTAAATGTACATCCAGTGTAGCTCTATTGACTCTGGTTAAGCCTTGCTGATTTTTGACAGCTACATTTTTTAAAATCTGTGTGTACTTCATGGCTCTGTGCCGTTTTCACAGTTCTTTTCCTTGTAACCCTGTGTGATACAGTTGTTCTCACAATGCATTGTTTTCAGTGCAGTGGCTTTTGCCCTATAGGTTAAATCAGGGAGCTTTCTTGGTAATTCATCCAGCATGATCTGTCTTGTTGGAAAGACCTGTCCACAGATATACTAGAATATTAAAAAAAATTAGTAAATCTCTATCAATATAAACACTCATGCTGGAAATGCTGAGTCGTTACATTTTACAGAAGTTAACATTATTTTATAATTCATTCTTCATTTTGCTCCAAGTTGCTAAAGGTTTAATTCTTTTATAAATCCAGTTTAAGACCAGAACTGAAAAATCATTTCCTTTTGTGCTTATCAAATAACAAGGATGAACAGCTACAAAAATGTTAACAAGTAACAGCTGTTTTTGCATTATTGTGCTCATGCTAAGCGGATGTAGCAAGAGCACAAGTCCTCATTTCTACCATATATTTGTCAGAAATTATGCAGGGATTCTTTATAAATGGTGATGTGATACAAAAGTTTTAAAATAGTGTTTGATACGGTTTTTAAAGCTAGAATCTAAGTACAGTAAACAGAACAGCTTTTAAAAATACTGCCTGACTTTAGTTCATTATCATTAATTCAAATCATTAATCCTGATTTACATGAATCAAATTAAGTGAGATCAAAGATATAATGTTCAGTTTAAAGTGTGCCAGAGATTATGGCTAAATCATAATTCAAGGTTTAGATTTTTTTTTTCTGAGTGGAGTTTTCTGAGGTTTAGTTTTACAAGTATAATTTCATTAAGTGGTCAGAACTCTGTATGTTAAGGCAGTGAGTGAAACAGTATAATGGAAAAGCTGTCCTGAACTGTCACCAAGTAATGAGCACTACTCCTCTTAATGGGAATTAGGAAAACTGATCTCAGGGAGTATGGTATTTACTGTTGCTACGTTCAGTTTATTTGGTTTTCCTGGCTACATCTCTAAGCATTACATTGCTTATTTGGAAACAAAAAAAACTTCCTCTTTTTCCTACTTACAGAAACTTGTGTCAGTAGTAACAAAACAAGAGGAATTCAACCCAAGTCACTGCTGTGTATGCAGCAGTTACATACATTGAGTGTTTCGCTCTCATGATCCTGCAGAAAGTCAGCTTATTCCTAAAAGTAGAGTTCAGTTGTCCAGAATGCACTGGAGCATCAGCCAGCAAAAGACAGGATGCAGATGATTACCATTTAGTACTGCTAAGAACTGAGATTTGAATTCTGCTTCAGTACCTAAGTTGTGTTTTCTGTTTCCAGATTGGTTAGAAATCACGTAACAATTGCTAACAAAAACTGAATTTAAGCATTCACATTAACAAAATGTTACTGCATTTTGAGACAGGGAATGCAAAACCAGGATGGGTAAAGAAAAAAGCCAAAAGGCAAGTTTGTTTAAACACCTGAATTCCAGCAGAAAATGTTTGTGTTTCATCTTATTCCAGGGGTGGGCTTTACCCAGTAGGTGTCAGCTTTCTGCAGTATTTACTATGTTTGATCCATAGCATTTTCAAACAACTGAACACTGTATTTAGATTGCCTTATGATACCACCTGTACATTTTTTTGACTTAACAGGACATGGTCTAATTTTTACTGTGAATGGTCATTTTTTCTGTAGAACAACAAGCCTCCAAAGCCACCGGCTTATATCTTCATGATTGATGTATCATACAGAAACATAAAGAGTGGCTTGGTTAAACTCATATGTGATGAACTGAAGACTCTGCTAGATAAACTTCCAAGGTAAGGAAACATATGTGCATTGCTTAACTTACTGCACTGCAGTTTTCAATCAGCTTTGCATGTTGAGAGGTAAGAACACGCTACAGAAAATGTGAATGTTTACAGCACAGGTATTTTTGCAGTGATTGTGACCCAGTGTTAATTTTAACACTGCTGGTAGTTCGTCAACTTTGATGTCTGGGCTTCCTATATGAAGGGAAAAGAGTCTGTCATCCTAATTGCACATGCAGCTTGCATTCTTTTCCTTTCTTGTAGTGAACTCTAGTGGTATTATCAGCTAAGTTCCAGCTTCTAGTTTTGATTTGACGCTGTGGTTCTCTTTACTGCAATGTTGGTTTTCTCATTTAAATTAAACAGGAAAATACCAAAAGCAGAATATTCAAGAACAGCAAGTCTCTCTACAGCTGTAGTGTTGGTGACTTGTATCGTTAGCTTTATTGCTAATTTGCAAAACTTTTAAAGCTTCTTCCAGTGCTGCGAGACTTTTCTGTCCTGGTATGTATCTGAGAGGAGAACAAATCTTGCAGGCAACAAATAATTTAGGAAATAGAACACATTTGCTTTGTGAGCATTAAATACATTAAATGAGAGCAGTGAAACACTGAGAAATTAAGTAGACAGGAAAACATTGCAGAACATACAGGAAGCAAATGCATCCCAAATAACAGTACCTGCAGAGTAAGAACAAACTTAAGAAGAGAGAGCAAAGTGAGAAAGGGTGGGAGACAAGATCCTTGAGGTTATCTGGGATATGTTTAAAGTCTTTTATCATGTGTCCTTCTGGGATCTCTGTGCATGAAGGAAATACCAGTCCAAGGCTGGGGGGTTAGTTTGTCAGATTCCCATTTAAGGCCATCTCTCAAGAACTTTGTCGTTGAAGATTACACTGGAGGCACAAGTGTTCAGTATTTATCCTGAACATAGTTCAGAGCTTTCCCTCAGGATTTGACATGATTCTGAAAATACTAAAAAGGCATGAGTGTAGTAATTAAAAGTAGTTGGCAGTTTAGAAACACCTAGACTGGAATAGCAAAAAATTGAGGAAAAACGAAGTGAAGTATATCTACATCACAAAATAGAGATTAATTCTTCTCCTTAACAGCACTCTGCAGAGATCTGCTAAGTAAATTGTTTGCAAGGCCAAAGTTTTCATTTCCACTGAAAAAAGCTGTAAAAGAAGTAAAGAAAGAGCAGGCTGTTCAGATTGTTCAGACTTGTCTGTTGTCTTTAAACTATAATATTATTTTAAAAAATAACCATAAGACATTCCATCAAAAAATTATAGTGAAACCTTTATTTTGTTGCTGAGACACAAAGGTCACTACATGTTCATTTTCTGTTGCTAGGCAAATACACCTGCAAAAATATTTTGCTGTTCCACATGAGGTGAAAGCCCTGTGCTGGGAATTCACCCTGTGCTCCTAGGTTTTTGTGTTAGGAAAGCCATCTGTGTCACGTGAAGGCCAGTAGTGCAAAGGTCTTTCTTAGCAAAGAAAGGATGGAGGTAGGTGGCTCAAGACCCTACTAAGAACTTTGTGTTTTTATAGACTTGCAGCATAGCAGAATACATATTATTTGCTTGCTGGAAATTTTAGAGCAGACATTTTCAAACTTAGGTGTTCCAAACCAGCAATTCCTGCTTTTGTATTTAGAGAAATACAGAGAAAGGAGTTAAGAAATTTGTGCTTATAAGCTTAGAAAATGAGGCTGACTGGTCATGCAAATAGGATTTTTAGATGCATGATTAAAAACCCCAACATTTGAATGCATTTCTCTACATATGATCCAGACAGCTCATTGTGACACTTTAAAAAGAACTAATTACTGTGTGAGGTACATAAGCAACAGGCCACTATATCTGCAGCTAAACATTAAAACTGTGATGGCAGAAATGGGATCACAGAATATTAGGGGTTGGAAGGGATCTCCAAAGAAGATCATCAAGTCAAACCCCCCTGCCAGAGCAGGACTAAAAAAACTAGGACAATCTGTTGGTTGCAGTGGACATCTCAGCAGAGATTTGCCGGTTTTGTGACATCTCACCAGAAGTTAAATAGGCTGCTTAAATATTTAATGTTGCTGTACAGAACATATAGGCTGACCTGTAGTAATTACAAGTATCACACGCTTCCTATCTGGCATTTTTTGTGCTAAAGGCTTGGTTTGTCATTTACAAGAGGAACACAACCATGTTAGAAGAAGGCACTATTTTATTAGTAATAAAGACCAAGTTTTTTTAATAGGATTGCCTTTTAGGGAAAAGCTCACTAAACCTTGGACTGCAAACCTGGAAAGGGTCTAACTAGTACTAATGGTAATGCTGCTACTAGTGGCAGAGTGGTCTGCTGCCTGCAGGAGTTACCTCCACAAAAACAGAGGTAATGTTTTGAGGACAACGTGGTTTATTCTTTATCTTAGAGGCTTTGAACTTCTTGGATGGGATGTACAGTTGATAGGGTTGATGTAAATAAGTATTTTTTAAAAACTTAAATAATACAGCAGTTGATTTTATCAGAGTGTTTTAATTTGACCTAAGGCAAAGTTTGAGGCCATTACATCTGCTTGGTTGTCATTTGCTTTGTTGCTCCCAGGACAGATCTGAAAGCTGCCTTGCGTTGCAGAAGGATGCTTGTATTGCAAGGGCAGAGTTTCAGAATTAACACCCAATTGTTTCTGTTCTTCTTACAGAGAAGAAGAAGAAGAATCCTCAGCAATTCGAGTTGGTTTTGTCACTTACAACAAGGTCCTCCACTTCTTTAATGTAAAAAGCAGCTTAGCCCAGCCTCAGATGATGGTGGTCTCAGATGTTGGTGAAGTTTTTGTTCCTCTGCTGGATGGTTTCCTTGTTAACTTCCAGGAATCACGATCTGTTGTTATCAAGTAAAGTATAATTATTCCATATGTGAACAGGAGCTGAATGCTTATGATATGCATTATGCCTTTTAGTCAATTGTGTTTCTGGGTGTTGGGGGGTAGTTGTATTTATTGAAGTACTTTAGAGGGCAGCAGATGCTGCAAGTCATGTATTTCCACCTCTGAGGCAAAGAAAATGTGGTATCAACAACCCCCCAGTGCTGAGTTAGAAAGCATATTTAGGCCAGGTGTAAGCCATGTATCTTCAGCTGTGTGTCTTCAAAAATGGGAGGGGTATTGCAGCTGTGTGCCATGTTGCATGTTTTTCCTCTTACGATGTATATAATGCACACCTGGATATGATCTAAGGACTGTTACGTCCTTGCAGCACACTAGAACTCCTTAAGTTTTTGGGCATTTTTTCTTTATTGTATGTTCCTTTATGTTGCCAGCTTTAAAGTAATGGACCCCATAGAATTTTACAAGTCATGTTTTGTTCCAGTCTGGCTGGAATCCTAAGAAACTGAGCAATCCAAATTCATGTGTTCAAATGTGTGAAGACTTGGTATGTTAGAAGGTATGTTTGGGGTTTATCCCAAATAACTAACCAGCTGAGACACTGATACTTTGTCTTCCATAGCTTGTTGGACCAGATTCCAGAGATGTTTGCTGACACTAATGAGAGTGAGACCATCTTTGCTCCTGTTATCCAGGCTGGCATGGAGGCGCTAAAGGTTAGAATGTTCCTTGCTGTAAGGGAAGTAGCTCTTTAATAAGACTTGATAAGCTGTAGAATTTCCATTTGCTAAAAGCCAGTCCCAAATCCTCCAAATCACAATAGGGAATTAGAAAAAAAGTCCCTGATGGTTTCCAGCACCAATGTTCCGTTGTTCTAATGGTGTTGGAACTGCTGTAGTCAGAAGGAGAACACTACAAGCAGAACATCTGTTTCCAGACGTAGCTTATTGTGGGAAACTGGCCCCTGGAGTCTGTTTTACATAGAATGGATGGTAAAGAGAAGATGAGGAACAGGAGTTGGTTTCTTGTTCAGCATTTGAGAGAAATAAAAAAGTGTTTAGTTGCTGCAACAGAACGAATAGATCCTCTGGGTGTTTGCACAGATATCCGGTCCTTGCATGTTCGAACGGCAGGAAAAGAGTCAGTATAAGATATGATTTTGCCCTACCTGTTCTGCTTCTGCTGACTTCTTGTGCTAAATGAGGTATTTATTACTATTTATAACTGAGTTGGGTAGGAGCTTGGAGGGTTTCCTCTTAACTGACAAGCTCTCACAGTTTGAAATCAGCTGAAAATGAATCCACAGGTCAAGATGCATCCCTAGTTGCTTTCTGCATGTCCAGGACATCCTCTGAGGTGCTGACATTTCCATGGAATGCTGCCAGTTAAAAGAATACCACCGTGGTTCACCACAAGATTTGTAGGGGCAGAAAACAGCCAATAGTTGATTTATCTGCAAGCTGTGTATAAGCATGAACTTGGAGTAGATAAAATTATAAACCAAAAATACACATTTTTCAAATGTGTTTCTTAAATATTTAATTAATTCCTCTTTTCTTGCTATTTATGCATACTGCCAGGGGGAGTATGTGTGCCAAAATACAGCTGGTTACTGCTTCCACCAGAATGCTGGTCCTTAATACTTGACTTCTACAAAGCAAACTTAGGGGCCATAGTTGTAAATTTCCTTTGATGTTAGCTTCAGAAGGAAGCAGCTTTTAATTAAGCTTTTTATTTAGCAGTATTTAAAATGTGTAAATTGTAAAGATTTTCACTGTGAGTTATTAATATGCATATACCTGCACTCAAGAAAACAATTTTCTGTCTAAAAAGAATAAAATGTATTGCGTTCCTATTGGAGATTATTTTTCATACCCTTTTAGATATGATATGTATACATTTTAGAAAAGCTGTCAAAAGCAACATCAACAATTCCTGATGCGTATCATGGCAAACAGGTATTTGCTAAGTCTTTCAGCAGAATGCTTCTGAAAAGGAATTAAAGAAATTTGCATTTGCAATTAAAGATAACTATGCTTGAAATACTAGGGATGAAATTTCAGCTGTAATGTAAGTAAGATACTGTTTTCAGTTGCATTTCTGCCATAGCAAAGAGATTTCTATTTTTCCCTGAAGAATGCTGTAGCTTGTTTTGAAATGTGGAATATCTCTACCTTGCAAACACTTTAAGATCTGGAGGAGAAAGAGTACCAAAGCTGATTTGCATCTGTAGTCACACGTACTGCAGTTTTAACCTGGATGTGTGGATAAGTCTGGAGCAGGAAAAGGACAAATCTCTGTTTTCTCCTTCCTTCCCTTCACCCAAATGCTTGAATACTTGAAGAGTTCAGAACTGTTCATCAGTTTTCATTTCACTTTAACTTTTGGTCAGCCCTGAAGTGGTCAGGCTGGAGTAGATGATGGTTGTAGATCCCTTCCAACTGAAATAACTGTTCTCTTCTGCTCATCCTCTTAGCTGTCTCAGTAGTAAGAGTAAGTGATAAACTGGATTTTCTAAATTTGGATGAAAAGCTGCCTGTGGTACTGCTACTGTAGTTTGTCATGTCAGTAAATACCATGTTCTCATCAGAGTTCTAAATAAGAATAGCAAACTTGAATAAAACTGGCATTCACTTCATTTCTTAGGAGGACAGGAGGAAAAGCTCATCACAAGTTTTGATACTCCTGCGTTTTAGTGTAGATTTGAATATGGAATCTAGTACAAGAATGTGATAATTGCTCATCTATAAAAATATAGTGAACACTAGTGTGCCTCAACTGAAATAAGTGATTTTTTTGTTAAATTACATTTCCTCTTAAATTTATCCAATTAGTATTTGAGTTTTTGATACTTTTTGCTCGTTGCCTAATGCCTGTATCCAAATAGAAAGTCTTCAAGAGAGGTTCTCTTAGTTTTGCTCATCAAGATTTTAAATTCCTATGTAGAAATGACTATAGCAATGCATCAGCCAACACACCTATGTGCTAGAATAAGTTATTTACTCATAAAATTCCCAGGTGGTTTCAGGACTTGCTTCCATCAAGTTTTGAGTCTCTAAATGAATTATTTACCTCTGGGGAACTTGCAGAAAGTTGACACTGTTCTCCAAGATAACCACAATGAATGAAAATTAGGCTAATTTATCTTAACATTAATTAATATGCTGTATTTAATAAATATCATGTCTTTGAAACAGGCTGCAGAATGTGCTGGAAAATTGTTTATCTTCCATTCTTCATTGCCAACTGGTGAAGCACCAGGGAAGCTGAGAAACAGAGATGACAAAAAACTACTCAATACAGATAAAGAAAAGGTATGTTCTACCCCAAGTTAACAAGGGACTGCTATTATGCTGAATTTCTCTAATAGACTCTTGATCTTTTTGCCATTTATTTTCTTTTACAAAGATGTGCTATTTAATTATATAGTATTCCCATTCTCACATGCACTGGTTATGTAGGTACAGGAGCCTTTACCACCTGCTTGTTCACTGATTTAGTTCTCCAGGAACGTACAGATTTGGTTCCCTGCATGCAAGTACATGGGCAGGGGCAACATGTTTATTAGATCCATGCCTCACTTAAAGTTTCACTTCTCTTTTTTTCCTTCAAGTGGACATTTCCTTTGTGATTGGCTACCAACGGTATCTAACATTTTAACACTTGTATTTTTTAATTCTGTGCAGACACTCTTCCAGCCCCAGGTGAATTTTTATGAGGCCCTAGCCAGGGATTGTGTGGCTAATGGCTGCTGTGTGAATTTATTCCTCTTCCCAAATCAGTATGTGGATGTAGCCTCCATGGGTCTTGTCACAATGTATACTGGAGGAACGTTGTACAAGTACAACAATTTCCAGGTAAGCGATGCAAGGTTCCTGTCTTTAAGATAGTAACACTTTGTTGGGCATTTGTTGGGTTTCATTTCCATGTGTGCTTTGATGGTTAATGTAAAAGTAGAGTGACTCTAAAAAACTGTCTTTTATGAACTCCAGGGGAGAAAATTAATTCAAACTTGAAAATGACAGATCAGGCTGAAATATTTATCTTGAAACAGTAGTAACCTGGTTGGTATGTTAAGATTAGATCCACTAAAATATGCTGGGGTCTGAACAGGGAAGTCAGTTACTCCTGTATATACAGATAAAGACTTATGATAAAACCCCGCAAAAAAAGGTTTAAGATTTCATGAGATGCTCTCTGGGCAGTGGGGCACTTCCTCTGTGTCAGCAAAAGCCTGTTAAGCATCAGCAGGGCTACTCAGGAATTCTTCAGGCTATGCCATGAACTCCTCTCTAGGCCTCGAGGTAGATAAGAGTGTGAGGAGGGATGTTACTGGAGATAATTGGATGGAATAGGAATTCTGGATGTCCCAGCCTAGTGATGAATTGGTGGACACTTCCATCTATATGTTGCTGTTAACAATACAGCAATCAATATCTCGTATCTCTTTTTACAGGGAAACAAAATGTTAAATGTGAACAGATTTGCTGTCGGGGGCGGGGATTACCAGGGGCGGAGAGGGTCAGGTTGTAGCTGCGGTGCTGCCGCCCCGTGGTGAACGGCAACGGTTGCTTTTGCTTTGCGTTTCTAGCTCGATGCTGACAGCCCGCGGTTCTTAAGTGACCTCAGGAAAGACATTGGAAAGAAGACCGGATTTGATGCAATCATGAGGGTGCGGACAAGTACAGGTAATGGTACCCGTTGGGACTGAACATAAACATGAACGCATGTGAAAATATATAATTATAAATAATACAGTGCTGTACAGCATGATGTACCTCTGGAAAAGTAATTGGATAGACTGATAAAATGCATGGATATGTCTTATCTTTTATGCCTCCACAAGAATTAATTTTCAAATACCAGAGTCAGGCTTCTGGTCACTATGCGTCTTGGATTGCAAGTAAGTTGTATAAAAAAGCCTTGCTGCTAGACACTTAGATGGTCCTTCATTTTCATTCTTCGAATGCCATGACTTTGCAAGCATTTATTGCCACCTAAAATGCGAAGATTTGAGAAACATAAACACACAAAGTGGCCATGTCAACAGTTGGTGTCAGAGTCACAGCGCAGCTTCATGGATCATCAGCTTTTTTCTGTCATCCAACTGTCAAAAAATGCTATTGGCAAGGACAATTGGTGGAACCCTTGAGGCTGCACATCCCTGAGGGAAAATGGTTCCTGTTTCAGTCAGCAAAACTGACTGACCATAAAAAAAAAAGTCAGAAAACAATGTCAATCTTATTTGCAATTTTAAAATAAAAAGCTAAGTTTGTTTTGTTTTAATCTGCCATAGGCTTCAGAGCTACAGACTTCTTTGGTGCTATTTACATGAACAACACCACAGATGTAGAGATGGCAGCAGTCGACTGTGACAAGGCAGTGACCGTGGAGTTCAAACATGATGACAAACTGAATGAAGACAGTGGAGCCTTAATTCAGGTAAAAAACCTTAAATTATGTGTAATGCCATGAAATCACGAGTAAGAACTGCAGCTGTAACAGGCAAGAAGTTACCACGTAGAATGGTTACGTAGGATGGTTCTTAAGTTACACCCTTTTTCTAGTCCGTAAGCCAATGGTAGATGCAGGATACAGGGGTTAGTTGGCAGCATGTGGTGTTTCACTTCATAAGCAACCTACTCATGTAAAAAGAACCACTCAACTTTTCAAGATGAGGAAGTTTTTCTGTTTTGGTTTTGCCAAAAAATAATGTGATGGGCAGACTACTCAGCTGTATGGGATCTTCTCAGACACATTTATTTTAACTGTTCAGATACCACACAAAGTGCACTTTACCAATGGACAGTTGATGGTCTCATTTTCAGACTAAACCATCGGTGTACATAGCAAATGATAGTCATAATTTCTATCAGTTGTTTTTTAGGATTTTAAGTTTAGTAGCTTTTATAATGTCTAATATACTTCTGTAAAAATACAGGTATGTTGGTCCTGTAGATAACAGCAGCACTGCAAGGCTAGGCAGTTTTCAGAAGTTAATACATAGATTTTACACACTAAGTAGGTGGCTCTTGCATGATGGAAGCTTTTTGTTTTAAAATAAAAGTGCTTTGCTCCTCTGCAGTGTGCTGTCCTGTACACATCGGTAAGTGGGCAAAGAAGACTTCGCATACACAATATTGGTTTGAATTGTAGCTCCCAGTTAGCTGATGTCTACAAGACTTGTGAGACTGATGCACTTACCAACTTCTTTGCCAAGTCAGGTAAAGTTTTTGTTTCCTTTTTTACTGTGGGATAGAGGAAGAGGAAGGAGAAGGGGAGAAGTGATTACATGGTGGGAAATAATCTTTTGTAACTTGCTGCTCAAAGCCTGAGCAACTCTTGAAATGTTATAAAATTGCTAAGACAAACAGTTTATGTATTTTAGAGATAATTCCATAAAAATAATGCTTATGATGGTAGCTAGAAACATATAAGGCACAAAACTGTATCAGCACAGTACTGGAAATGGCCATCTTGTCACTGTGCTGGAGGGCTGGTGGAGGTTTTTTTGGGCCAAGATGAAGAAACATCCTTCACGGTGCTGTCTGTAAATGAGACTAAGTAGCAGCCCTAGACCTGAAGTTAGAAAAATGAGAAGCTGTCCCCATCTTTAACACACTCTCTTATTCTTCTGTGTTTGTAGCTTTTAAAGCCATTCTAAGCCAACCTCTGAAGACAGTCAGAGAGATCCTGGTGAATCAAACAGCTCACATACTGGCGTGTTACAGGAAGAACTGTGCCAGCCCCTCAGCAGTCAGCCAGGTAAGACCCAGCCCACTAGTTCAGATTAGTTCTTTTGATCTCTTTTAAACTGCATTTTTCTAAGTCTTTCTTCTTTAATGTAACCTATAAATTAGAATTATTAGCACATCCTAATTATGTGACTTGAAATTCAGTGCTTCAGTAAAAGCAGCAGTTGTTTCCTTTTAAATTATCCATCCTTAGAGCCTGGCAATTCAACTTAACAACTAAAGGCTTTTACATACCGTGCAATGATGTCCATAATCAAAGTCTGGGCTATTAAATGTTGTATGTTAGAAACAACACCAGAGACACTTAGGGTGGACCTTCATTTGCCTTCTAAATTGTTCAGAGAAAAAACAACACATTTCCTTTGTGACTCCCTTTTAATTTAGTACCTAGAAGTGAGCATGGGGTACAGAGAGATGACAGCATCCAAGAAGAGAATTACAGTCCTACAGGGCAAATAATTTATGTTGGATACTTATCAAATGTATTAACCATTCAGAGTTGTCATATCTGACTTGAAACAGCATTTTTTTTTCTAGGTTCTTTGTTGTTGGGTTTTTTTCCCTTCTTTAATCAAAGCAAACAAACAGTGGTTCATCTAAATGTTTGGCAGTCCAGCTCTCATTCCCCAGCATCGTGGATACATTAAATAATGAGCTTTCCCTGCCTCCCAGCTCATCCTGCCAGATGCTATGAAGGTGCTACCAGTGTACATGAACTCCCTGCTGAAGAGCTGCGTGCTGGCTGGCAGACCAGAGATCCCGACGGACGAGCGCGCCTACCAGCGGCAGCTGGTCATGGCCATGGGAGTTGCTGACACACAGCTGCTGTTCTATCCCCAGCTTCTGCCAATCGTGAGTCTGTTGTGTGTGCATCTTCTCATTTTCAGTGAAACTGTTTTCAGCTTCCTGTGATGTTATAACTGTGCAGATGCTGAAAGATGCTGTCTGCTGGGCACGTGCACACTACCACGCTGGAGGACATTTTTGACTTGTGATGCAGTTGCTAATTGAACTAAATTGAGGAGGGAGGGTAGAACCTGTAGTTTACTGGAAAAGGAGGACATAACGTTATCAGTCACTGACATCAGCATTCTGTAGGAGACTCACTGTACTTCTAGCAAGGTTTTTGCCTGGGCAAATGAAGAGATACCAGTTTCATTAAGGATCAACACTGGTATGCAATTATCTCCCCCCTTATGGCAAGTCTTCCTTTGCACACAGTGCACTACCTTAGGAAGGAGAGGGCTGATTTCTAATTCCTCTAACTTGGAAAGGAACCACTAAGAAGGACTCAGCCTTTCTTTTCAGTATCTAATTAGAGCTTAATCACCTTGAAGGCACCAAGTCTACAATTCTTGTGTATTTTTGCCCCACAGCACAGCCTGGACTTGAAGAGTGAAGCTGTCCCAGCTGCTGTCCGCTGCTCTGAGGAACGTCTGTTGGAAGGAGGGGCCTTCCTGCTGGCCAACGGGCTGAGCATGTTCCTGTGGCTAGGGGTCAGCGCGCCCCCCGAGCTCATCCAGGGGCTCTTCAACGTGCCTTCCTTTGCGCACATCAGCACGGAGGCTGTGAGTAGATGGACACTAGTTCTTTTTACAGAATTTGATTTAATAAGACCAGAGTGCTGATCAGAGACACAAATGAGGCAGATTTTCATTGTTCAACTGAAAGCAGAAAGAGGTGACCAGCAGAAGGTGATACTACATAAAATGTTAATACGCTTTTTATACTCTGAACACACATGAACAAGAAGCATTAGTAACATTTTCAAACCTTCTGCAGCTGTATATCACTGTGGCAGGTATTAAAGTCATATTGAATGTATATTGCTAAAATTGGAACAAAACAGTTTGCAATAGTTAAAGATAGATTTTCCTGATAGTGATCTTCATAAAGTGATTATTTTAAACTGAAAAGTGGCATAGACATATGAGTCTTTAAGATGAGACAGAGACATTTTTGTGCAGTGGGTGGCATTTCCCAGTAACTGGAATCATAACTGTGAACTGCTACAAAACAAGCTGCTGTTAACAGCTGTGACTGGCTGATAGCAACTTGCTCTTCTTTCATCCTAACAGACATCACTGCCTGAGCTGGACAATCCATTTTCTAAGAAACTCAAGTCAATACTGGAGCATATCCAGAGCCAAAAGCCCTACACTATGAAGGTAAGTCTCAACTTGTTTCTCAGATGTGTTATAAACAACACAACTGGCTTTGGCAAAACTTAGCAGTAGCTGTAAAGATTTCTATGTATTGGGAATTCTCCTGCATGTTGGTGAGTTCCAGCATGCATTGTAGCCACAAGCATCTCAAATGTGCTAAATGCTTAATCAAGACAGATTTCAGAAGTACTCAAGTCTAAAGGTTACCATTGTATTCTGCAAACCTTAATTCGCAGCAGTTCTCCCTCCCGTGTTCAGAAATACAGTAACACAGCAACAGATACAGGAAAACCATACTGCTATTTGGTATGACTGTATCCTAAAAATACGTATTTCATCTTTTCAGTTGATGATTGTGAAACAACGGGAGCAGCCAGAGATGCTTTTCCGACAGTTCCTAGTAGAAGACAAGAATATTTATGGAGGAGCTTCCTACGTGGATTTCTTATGCTGCGTTCACAAAGAGATCTGCCAGCTGCTCAGTTAAGGAAATGCAAGTGTAATTTGTCTATTGTTTTGATTTTGCAAGAGGGATGGTCATTGTGCCTGAAGGCTGGCCCACAGCTCCACCGTGGCTGGGAATTCTGCTGTGCTTTAGTGAACCTCTTATGTGCTCTTCTTGTACAGTTTCGTTTCTCACAGCCTCTCTCACAGTATTTAATTTACTTACAAAGCTTTAGAAGAGGATGTTCTGCATTCAGGTATTAAATCTTCTGGGAGAGTGTTGACCCTTTCTCTTAAGTTGAACTGCCACATTCTATGAACTGCCACATTCCAAACTGTCAATGCTTAAAGCATATGGTAAGCATTTATTAAAAATAATTTGGAAAACTAATTATTCCTTTTGCTACTCACAAGCTGTACAGAATAGATGCTATACAGAAGAGGAAATAAATTCAGACCATTGCTTTTTCTAAGTGAGGGCATCCAACTGAATCAGTAATGCAGAAATCATGTAGTTCAATTTTAATATTTCCAAGTCCTTGACATAAAGCTAATCTCTAAAAAATAATACCCTCTTTCCTGGAAGTGACAAGCATTACTCTCTACAGAAACAGAGCTCTGGGTAACCTTCCACATCCAGGCTTATCCAGGAAATACAAATGCCTCATTTTTATAACTGGACTTGATTAGAAGTTCAAGAAGAATGGACCACAGGAAGAGAGAGTAATAAACCAATCATTTTGCTAAGTTTGGCTGATAATGCCATGCGATTATGGTACAGTAGTCTTAAAGGCAGCAATTAATTTAGCTTATAATTTAATTACATTTTCAGAATTTAACATTAAGTCTTACTTAGTACATTTGCTAACTGGAATATTCTCAATACAACTTGGATAAAACATCTACCCCCAAAAATTTCAGTGGCAGGTGAGCTGTGTGCCAGCTGACATACCAACCAAAGGTTACTTGTAGTGCTATAAAATGTGACAGTGACTCCTCTCACATGGCTGATTTATTCAACAGTCACTGCTTTGAAAAAATAAGCCTCTGCTAATAAATATGAATGTTTAATTAGAATTTAGAAAGCCAGAGTCTTTGAAGAGCTGTTTACCTCAGATTACATCAGTCGGTATTTGTAGGAACAATGCCTCTGCACGTTTGAACTTTCCCAAGCCTGAAAAGTTAGTGTTTCAGAAATCAGTGTTTCAAAGAGACCAAAAACCCTCAAAAGTAAATAGGCCTCATTAAAAAAAAAAGTGCCTTTAAACATGTTAGTATCGCTACTTAGTGTTTTTAATTAAATTTAATTAAATTTTAATAACCAAGATAAGCAATCCAGATGCGTATTTTTTTGTTTCACAGCATATCAAAACAGTTCTATCCTTGTGCATTGACTGAGAGCTCTTAAAATAAAGTGGCTAAATAAGTGGCTCTATTTCAAAAAGGTCCTCGGACTCAATTCAGCTGCCACAAGCACTTTTTACCTGAAGATCTTACCCTGTAAAAAGAATGTTGCCATTCCGAATCAGTTTACTTTGTAAAATGACACCAGCAACTCTATGTGTAAAGAAATAAGCAATTATTAAATGTAATCATAACGTGTGTTTGTTTCTTCTTTCATATACTAAGTTGTCAAAGTTTTTTATGCTATCAGTGTCTGCCAGAGCTGTCCCACACCTTGCAAACCATAGCACCTAAACAAGTACCCCAGGTTACTACAGAGGTGCATTCTCTACTTGGTCTGTTCTGTCCACCCTGGTTTACACCTGGAATTCTGGAGCAAAGTGCCACTTACCTGTGCACTGGCCAAGCCTAGAGTGAGCCAGGAGGTGCTATTCAGAACACAGCTGTAGCAAGACACAGCTATTCGTACTCTCATAGCTAATTCATTGGCGCGCCAGCCGCTCACATACAGTTAATTTTACCTACATTAGGGCATCAGAAATAGCTAAACCTAGCACTGAGATACGGACACACAGATACACCAGCCCTCACAGCAATCATGAAAGTTACCACACAGACGTAAGTGCAGTTCTTGTCTCCATCGTGAACAGCAGGGCTAATATTCAACATACTTAGGCCTTTTTTTCCTTTTTTAACTGCTGCAATCATTGTCCTCACAATTACTTTGTTTTACCTCAGAACTTACCTACTGCATGCTTTTTTACCCATGAGAAGGACCCTATAATGAAATGGATTAGTAAGCTTTCCTCCATCTTACTGAATTGACCATCATATCATTACGCTGGTTGATTCTAGTACGATGGTAAAGCTGCCACCAACTTTACCACTTTTGGAGGAGAAATCATTTTTCTACTATGTATAGAAACAGCAGGACTCATTATCTATCACTTTCAGTTACTCAATGTATCCTTAAAAAGCCATGCTCAAGAAACAAAACATAAAGCTGTTTTCAATGTAATAAGCTTGAAGTGCTTATTTACTCTTTTCCAGAGTGCATTCTGGATATTCCTCTCCCCTGCCAAGGATTCTAAAACAGCTGAGTATTCTAAAATTAATCCATGGACTTAATGCCATTTAACTTCCATTGTCAGAGCAAAATTGAGGTATGGTCCAAATCAAGTGATTAAAAACTGACCAGATGTTTTTACTTTGTAATCAGGGAGGCTGAGGATTAGTGCCTCAGTACAGTATGTTCTAAGTGTCATCTCCACAACCACCAGTGTGACATGAGGCCGTAGGGCACACACACCCTCTGCTGAGGCCTTACCTGTACAGCTCCATCCTTGCTGAAACAACCCCTTCAGCTGGTGGCCTGCAGGGACCTTTCTTCATAGAGGCCATGTATAATGTTCCCTTTTCCTCGTCATTCAGCCTCAATTAAAAAAGGATGAATGGTCACTTGCTTAGTAATATGTAAATGACACTTCGCTGGTGAAGTTGATCCATACAGATAGATCTAATCTAACACTCTTGAGGAGTGTTCTCTTTTCCTTATGCTACTTCAGCTATTTCACAGAATCACAGCATCTTTCTGGTTGGAAAAGACCTTCAAGATCATCAAGTCCAGCAGTTTACCTAGCACAAGTCCTTAACTAAGTCATATCCCTAGGTACTATGTCTATATGACTCAAAATACCTTCAGGGATGGTGCTTTTCACCTATGAGAGGAAAAAAAAAAGGATTTATTTGGTAGACTTTATATTCACAAGACCTTGTGCACCTCTCAAACAGTTACTTTTGGGTCTTCTGTTATGTCCAGAATAGCCCATCCACTGAACTATCAGCTATGGATATAAAATTTAAAAGGAAAAATGGGACTTAACATTTTCTGCTATTTGAGAAAAAAAGAAAACTATTTGTCACTGGCACAGAAGTAACCTTCCTACGGTAAAGAGTCTCCCCTATTTACTTTCTGATTAAGAAAGAACATGATTCAAAATAAGGAAAAGATTACCTTACTGTGGCAGGTAACTTCATCAGATGCTGTTCCAATCTTCCATCAGATGCTGCCAGTTCCACCACAGGTGAGTACAACCTTTAAATCACCCCCTGCCCCAAATCCAGTCACCCTTCAGATGTGAATGTATCACAGAGAAAGACAAATGTAAACGATGAGGAAATTTCCTTTTCACTCTGGCAGCCCCTCAGCAAGCACATTACCATGGCTATGAGCTATGCTCAAGTTGCATCCACCAAAAGAACAGTTACTGCCTGCTACTGTTACACAACAATAGAGAGGAAAACAAAATAAAAGTGATTCCAAAACCTCAAGGAGAACAAACCCACAAAACATTAAGGAAAAATATTTAAACATTAGCTTTGATAAACAAGTTTAATAATCCATTACTTTACAGGACAGTTATTTAAAAGCTAGACTTCAAAAGAGAAACATTAAGAGACTTAAAAGCCAATTTTCCAACACTAAGACTGTGAGACTCCAACAGACATGTTTGGTGAGCCTGTCAAGTATTGACCAAGAAGTTCACAGGCATGGTTTGCTAAAAACAGATCTTGGACATACCAAAGTGAACACCGTTCTTGTCACGTGGTGCTCTGGAGCTGGTCACCAACCATCCATTTCCAATGCACGTAACTTCCACAGACAAAGCAAAATTCTCCTTTTGATTACTGCACCCTCACTATCCAGGTGACAAGTTTCAGGAAACACCTCACATTTCCAGCACAACCTCCAACGAGGTCTTTCAACTTCTTACATTGCACCTGCTCTGCAACAGAAGTAGCTTTCCCTA